>NC_056748.1:162284715-162352486 GCF_019279795.1 Protopterus annectens
CCCAAGTTACTGTACTCTCCTCCCTTCCTAGGGTGGTTAGGCCCTCTCCTTCTGTTTCCAAGGCTTCTCCCAGAGGCAGGCCAGGTTTAGCTTCTGTTGGTGTCACTCCTAGTACAGCAGGGTCTGTGCCCAAGAAGCACATGCTTAAAATGGCAGAAGATTTGATTACTCTGATTAGAGGTTCTTTGCCCCCTCCTGATAAGAGGCCTAGGGTGGAGCCGGAGTTGGGGAGTTTTGAGCAGGCTTCGGATGTTTCTGAGTCTTCGGCTGAAGACTTGCAGGAGTACTCTCCTTATTCTGATTCTGATGCAGATGATTCGACTCCTTCTGCTTCTCCTCCAGAGGATTTTTCTTTTTCAGAGGCTCTTCATTCCATGAGGGAACATTTTAAGTGGGAAGGTCAGGACTTCTCTGATTCCAGGAAAAGGCTTAGGGAATTTTTGCTTTTGCCCCAGCATAGGCCCTTGGCTATACCTTCTGTTCTGGATGTTGTGGAAGATGTATTTGCAGAGGCTTCACTTAATCCTGATTCTCTGCCTCCTGCTCCTGTTAAACCGGATAGGTATTACAGGGTGCCTGAGGCTCATAAATATCTTTATAAGAGTCCTAGGGTGGACCCAGAAACTGTTAGTCAGGGACCTAAGGGTGTCAAGGCCTCTGTTGTAAAAAATCCGGTTCCTCCAGATAAAGAGGCCAGAGCTTTGGATAGATGGGGAAAGAAAGTCTATACTTCTTCTACTCTAGCTATGAGGGCTTTGAATTGCCAGTTTCATATGTTGAAATATCAAAACTATCTTCTTTCTCAATTGAAGTCTAAGGTGGATGCTCTGGCGGAAGGCATTGAGTGTAAGGAGTTACAAGATTTGGTGCATGTTTCAGAGCAGGTGGGTAAGCATTCTTTACAATGTGGTTTTGATGCTGTACAGGCCTCGTCTAGGGTGGCTGCCACTGGTTCAGTTCTTCGCAGGCACGCATGGCTGAGGGATCAGAATTTATCTGACCATGTTAAGACAAGGATTTTGGATGCTCCTTTACAGTCTGATGTGTTGTTTGGTTCACCTGTGGAGTCAGTCTTGAAGAAAATGGAAGACAAGGCTAAGTCCATGCAGGCTGTTAAAGATTTTTTGCAAGTACAGCCTCCAAAGTTTAGTAGGAATTGGCCTGCTAAGGGGTGGACGTATCCTTCTTATGATTCTCAGTCTAGGGGTAGATCTAGGCGTGCTAGGGCCAGAGCTCAGAGTTCTTTTAGACCTAGAACAGGGAGTTCACCTGCACAATCTTGGTGAGGGCAGGGGCCAGTCCTTTCGTAAACAGGCCCAATGACCTACCTTTTCAGCTGCCAGATCCTTCTTGCCTGGCAGCTCCTTTGGGAGGAAGGTTGGCACTCTTCAAGGAAAATTGGAATTTGATTACCCAAGACAAATGGGTATTGGATATCATACACCGAGGTTACAAGTTTTATTTCCATACCTTGCCTCCTTTCAAAGGCATGCCGGACGTTCCTCCTCAGCAAAGACTAGAGGCTCACAAACAAATTTCTCTGCTACTTCAAATAAGGGCCATACAACCGGTCCCTCTGCCAGAAGTGGGCCTAGGATTTTATTCTCGCCTGTTCCTGGTACCAAAGAAAGGGAACACGTGGAGACCAATCTTGGATTTATCTATCCTCAACACATATCTGGACATTCCCAAGTTCAAAATGTTGACGTTACAACAGCTTTTACCTCTGCTGGGCAAAGATCACTGGATGGTGACTCTGGATCTCAAGGAGGCTTACCTTCATGTTCCTATCAGGCTCAGTTGCAGAAAGTATCTGCGCTGGCTGGGACTTCTCATTATCAGTTCTCTGCATTGCCCTTTGGCTTATCTACTGCGCCCAGAGTGTTCACGAAGGTTCTGGCTCCAGTGATAGCTTTCTTCAGGCTAAGAGGAATACAGGTCTATCCTTATTTGGACGATTGCCTGATTCTGGCCCAAGGAAAGGACGGACTTCTTCATCATTTACAGTATGTGATAGCAGTGCTAAGATGCCTGGGGTATTCTGTGAACGAAATAAAGTCCAGTCTAGTGCCCTCTCAGGACATGTGCTTTCTGGGTGTGAGACTGAATACAGCATCTCAGATGGCCTTTTTGACCCCGGACAAACAACAGAATCTTTCTCTTTACTTCCATCAATTGTCTCATCAGTCCAGGCTGACTGCAAGGACAGTCCTTCAAGCCTTGGGGTTCATGGCATCTTGTATTCTGGTGCTTCCCAATGCCAAACTGCATATGAGGAAGCTACAATGGTATCTCAAAAATGTATGGACACAGCACTGCCAAGATATGGACACTGTCATTCAGATAATACCTTGCATTCAAAAGGATTTTTTGTGGTGGGCTCAGGAATGTCACCTAAACAAGGGACTCTCTGTGACCCGGCCAGAGGCGAGTCAGATTCTAACGACAGATGCCTCAGACAAAGCTTGGGAAGCTCATTTAAATGGAAAGTGGGTACAAGACACGTGGCCTGCCAGACTTCAACATCTACATATCAACTTGAAGGAGATGTTAGCAGTCCAATTTGCATTAATAGCTTTCAAGGATTTACTTCTTCCAGGGCAGGTGTTGGTTCTAACAGACAACACAACTGTCATGTGGTACATCAACAAGCAAGGGGAACAGATTCTTATCCTGTATGCAGACAAGCAATGATTTTGTGGGAGACTGCTCTCAGTTTACAGCTAAATCTTCAGGCAAGGTTTCTGCCGGGAGCACAGAACTCCTTAGCAGATGTGTTGAGCAGACAAATTATGGATCCCCATGAGTGGAAATTGGATCCTCATGTGTTTCAGAAATTGACAGTGTTATGGGGAACTCCAGACATAGATCTGTTCGCTTCTCCACTAAACTACCAGCTGCCAAAGTTTTGCACAAAAAGGTTTCATCCCACAGCTTGGAAAGTGGATGCTCTCTCATTCAATTGGAGCAATCTTCATGTGTATGCCTTTCCACCTCTGCCTCTCCTCCCAAAGGTACTCCTGAAGGTCAGACAGGACAAACCAAAGATGATTTTAATAGCTCCAGACTGGCCTCGACAGCACTGGTACCCATTACTGAGAAGTCTGGTACGGGAGCCTCCATGGCCTTTGCCTTCGATTCCACACCTGCTGTCACAGGAGAACAGTCATTTACTCAATGTCAAACTTCACTCTCTGCATCTAACAGCCTGGCATATTCTGTTTTAAACCCTGGAGGGTCTCCGCTTCCACAGCAAGTTTTGAATGTTATTTTGGAGGCCAGAAGGCCTAGTACAAGGAAAGTGTACGCAGATAAATGGAGGAGATTTTTTATTTTGGAGTACAGCAAAGGAATTTGATGTTTCTAAGCCTAATTTAAGTGTGGCTCTTCAATATCTTACTGAGTTACTGGACACAATTTTTGTCCCTCTCCTCTATTAAGGTTCATGCTGCAGCAATTTCTGCTCACTATGACTGTGACCCACCATTGTTTTCTCCTCCTTTGTTTAAACAATTCCTTAGAGGGGCAAAGAATATAAGACCCCCACGTAGAGCTCCTACTCCTGCTTGGGATCTCAATTTTGTGTTGGAGAAACTCACTCTACAACCTTTTGAGCCTGCAGCTACTGCCGAGTTGAAATATTTATCATGGAAGACTGCTTTTTTGTTGGCCATTACCTCTGCGAGAAGGGTTTCTGAATTACAGGCCCTTATGGCGGTTGAGCCTTTCTTCATTTTCCATAAGGATAGGGTATCTTTACGTACTAATCCTTCCTTTATGCCTAAAGTGGTTTCTAGTGTGGCTTTAAACCAAACTATTCATTTGCCTACTTTTTATGCAAACCCCAAAATAAAGGGGAAAAGATTTTGCACACTTTGGATATACACAGGCAGTTGCGATATTATTTGAACAGAACTAAAGGGTTCAGGCAGTCTCAGCAGTTATTTGTTTCATTTGCTTTGGGTTCTCAGGGCAAGCCTGTTTCAAAACAAACTATTTCTAAGTGGATTGGGTTTTGTATTGCTTTCTGTTATTCCCATCATGGTAAGGAGATTCCAGTTGGGATTAGGCCTCATTCCACTAGGGCTACTGCCACTTCTACAGCTTTTTTAAGGGGGGTGGCAACTAAAGATATTTTGGAGGCAGCTACTTGGAGTTCAGTGCATACTTTCTCTAAGCATTACCACCTTCCACTTTACTCTAAATCTAGGGCTGGTTTTGCCACTGCAATTTTACAGGGCATTTTGGCAGCTCCCAATGCTTTATAGTTTTGCCATTCTCCCTTACCTCTGCTTTGGGATTCTACCCATATGTAAGGACTGCAGCAATGTGAGATGAAGAACATAGTACAGTTTTGTACCTACCATAAATGTAGATGTTCGAAGATCCACATTGCTGCAGTCCAATTTACCCTCCCTCCTTCCCCTCTGTAATTAGAGGCGGTTGTGTGGTTTTGTTGTGAACATTGTAAATATTGTAAATATTGTAAATAGGATTAGTGCAGGGGTGGTTGTTTGGTTTTTTGCTGTCTTTTGGTTTTGGCCTTTCTTTTTAGGGCCTTCTGACATCTGGGGCAAGAAAAGACTGAGGATATGACGTCGGTCATGCGCATTTGTACCCTGACGTCCTGATGTCAGCCTTGACCGACGTCAGCCTTATACTTTGGTATTCGGGCCGACCGAGGACAGCGGACTACCCATATGTAAGGACTGCAGCAATGTGGATCTTCGAACATCTACATTTATGGTAGGTACAAAACTGTACTTTTCTCCTCTGACTGCCTCACTTTTGGAGTCTAATGATGTCCTTCATGGATGCATCTGCAGTCATAACAAGTGGGTTGTCCTGTCGTCAGGCAGCCCTGCAGTCGGCCGCATTCCAAAGTCCGGGTCCGGCTTCGGCTGATGTCGCACTCCACCCGGCGTCATCTCTGTTGGTCTTTGGGTATAAAAGCATCAGCCGCCATTTTCCTCAGTCTTTCTTGCCGCGCCAAGCAGAAGCTGTTCGCAAGTGCGTCGGTCGGATCCAGAGATTACTTCTACCGAATACTGCCGAAGACTTCTAAAGCTAAGTACCCGTTAGGACTCTTTCTTGCCTCAGCCGATGTCAGAAAAAGTTAACAATTGTTTAACCTGTGGGAAACAAATACCTCATAAAGATTTCCACTCTTACTGTCTGCCTTGTTTAGGCCCAGCCCACGTAGCAGCCTGTTCGGCCTGTGCCTCTTTCAACCGAGCGCTTAGGCGTCGGTCGGAGTTTGCAGAACAGTTTTTCGGTACTGATTTTGCGTACATTATGCCGTCGGATCCTCCGACTACCCAATCTACCAAAAATAAAGATAAGACCGACACTCGCGGTCCGCGGTTTCGGCGAAACCACGGTAAAGCAAACGCGAGTGTCTCCGGTTTCGGCGAAACCGAGAAAACTGATCAAAGTACAGCTGAACCTTTTCTTACAACTGAGGCCCCTGCTACAACTCTTGAATCGACCTCAGAAATTGTACCCACTACGGTGGTTGACTTATCAGACACCATCCTTGGATGTCTCTACCCCAGCACGTGGTGCTGCTAGGCCTCCAGCAGCCATGTCCATTAAGGCCTTCGCCAGGGCTAAAGCAGCCAATACTACTAAATCAGTGCCTGTTAAACCCCCATCCAGGCCCTCTTCTAGTTCTCAAATGCTTTCTTTGGCAGAAGATTTAATTTCTTTAATTAGAGGATCTCAATCTCACCCAGACAGGGCCTCTCAGCCCCCAGAGAAGAGACCTAGGGCAGAGCCCCTGAGCCAGTGTCTTCTGATGATTCTGCTGATGAATCAGACATAACTGACCAGCCAGAGGCTCCCTTCTCCAATTTTGAAGATTCTGATGCTGAAGAATCCATTCCAGCTGCTTCCCCACCAGAAGAATTCTCCTTTGGGGAAACCTTGCATGCCATGCGAGAACAGTTCAATGGCAGCAACAGGATTTTCAGACTCCAGAAAAGACTTAGGACCTTTCTGCACCTCCCACAGCACAGGCCCTTGGCTATACCTCCTGTTCTCTCTGTGGTGGATGATGCTTTCAATGATGTTTGCTCCGCTCCAGACTCTTTACCCCAGCCCCTGCCAAACCAGACAGATTTTACAGGGTGCCAGATACTCATCACCACCTTTACAAGGCCCCTCTTGCAGACCCAGAAACTATATCCCAGGGTCCCAAGGCAGTAGCCGCGACCACAGCTAAAAACCCTATTCCTTCTGAAAGGGAAGCAAGGTCATTAGACAGATGGGGTAAAGGTCTACACTTCAGCTACTCTCTCAGCTAGAGCTTTAAACTGTCAGTTTCACATGATACAATACCAAGAGTTTATGCTTGATCAGTTAACTAAAAAAACTAACCACTGATGAATCTCTTGATAAGAAATATGTATTAGAGATGGTAAATAACATACAACAAGTTAGCAACCATTCCTTAAAATATGGCTATGATGCACTGGAGGCTTCATTTAGATCAGCCATGACAGGCACAGTGATAAGAAGGCATGCATGGCTAAAGGAACAAGCTTTACCGGATCATGTTAAAGCTAAGTTGCTAGATGCTCCTATGGACAAGACAAGTTTGTTTGGTACACCTGCCCAGCAGGTTATGAAGAAAATGGAAGAAAAGGCAAAATCTGTTCAAACTGTCAAAGATTTCTTGCAGGTTCGACCCCAAGGTTTAGCAGGAACTGGCCTGCCAAAAATTGGTCCTTTCCTGACTCACAAAATTTCAAATGGGCAGGAATAGGCGTTCCAGAGGCAGAAACCAATCCAGAGGAGGGGCCTACAGAGGGCGACAGTGGCAAGGTAACAACAGAGGCACAGACACAGCCACTGCCACTACATCAGCACAACCACAGTGACTTAATCCTAACTCCGCCTACCAGGGAACAAATAGCAGCTCCTCTAGGCGGAAAGTTAACCTTATTTTCAAAGAACTGGCACTACATAACAAAAGACAAGTGGATTTTACAAACCATAGATCAAGGTTACGGTTTCACTTCCACACTCTACCAGTCAAAGAGGAATGCCAAATCTACCTCCAAATCAAAAACAGAGGCTCTCAGATAATGGAGTTAGCAAACATGAGAGCTGTGGAAAGAGTGCCAACAGCAGAACAAGGAAAGGGTTCTATTCAGACTATTCCTAGTTCCAAGAAAGGAAAAAGTTGGAGACCAATTCTCGACCTGTCCACCTTAAATACATACATCATTGTCCCAAAATTCAAAATGCTGACCCTACAGCAACTTCTTCCCATGCTGGGCAAGGAGTCTTGGCTGGTAACTCTAGATCTCAAGGAGGCATACCTGCACGTCCCCATTCGACCAATCTGCAGAAGATACCTCAGATTTCTTGCAGGATCAGAGCACTATCAATTCTCAGCATTGCCCTTTGGCTTATCTACTGCGCCCAGAGTATTCACAAAATGCCTGGCATCAGTAATCGCCCATTGCAGACTACAGGAATACAAATTTACTCATACCTGGACGACTGCCTACTACAAGGGGACAACAAAAGCAAGCTGACAACAGATTTACAAAGGGTCATTTACTTGCTACAAGGACTGGGATACACAGTCAATTTACAAAAGTCAAGGCTGATACCATCCCAAACAAGGACATTCTTCGTAGTGGAATTGGACACAGTACAACAAATGGCATTCCTGACTACAGAAAAACAAAAAGAACTTCCTCTTTACTTCTTGGCACTAACAAAACTGAACAAGTTAACAGCAAGAAAAGTTCTGCAGGCCTTGGGCTTCATGGCATCATGCATAATCTTGGTCCCATTTGCCAGACTACATATGAGAAACTACAGTGGTACCTAAAGAATTTATGGTCCCAACACAGACACAGTCTAGAAACAGAAATCCCACTAATTCCATGCTTAAAACAGGAGTTCCTATGGTGGGCTCAGGCATGCCAGTCAAACCCAGGCCTACCCTTTCGCAGATGTCAACCAAGCCAGACCATCACAACAGTCGCTTCAGACCTAGGATGGGGGCCCACATACTGGACAAATGCGTGCAAGGATTGTGGACACAGGATCAACTTCACCTACACATCAATCTAAAAGAAATGCTGGCAGTAAAACTGGCAATCCAAAAGTTCAAACCATTCCTCAAAGAGGGCCAGTTGATGATAAGGACAGACAACACCACAGTCATGTGGTACATCAACAAACAGGGAGGCACTCATTCATACCCCTATGCAGAATGACCTTGGAGCTGTGGACCCTGGCACTCAGCTACAACATTCAGTTACAGGCAATATTTGTACCGGGAAAGACAATACTCTAGCAGACATATTAAGCAGAACCACTTGGATGCCCACGAATGGAAGCTGCACCGGACATCTTCAAGACCATCTCAAAGAAATGGGGAATGCCACAGATAGACCTATTCACATCACCTCTCAATCACCAGCTCAAAAATTCTGCACAAGGACATTCCACCCACTAGCATGGAAAGTGGACTCACTCTCCTTCAACTGGAAAGGCCTAACAGCATATGCATTCCCACCTCTTCCTTTGATACACAAGGTACTACTAAAAATCAAGGAAGAACGTCCAAGGATAATCCTGATAGCTCCAAACTGGCCAAGTCAACACTGGTCCCCACTACTGAGCATGTCTCGGAACAATATGTGGCCAATACCCTGATGCCTTTGATGTTAACTCAGAACAACTACAGCATCATACATCCAAACCTAAAAGCGCTGCAACTGACTGCATGGAACATCACATAGCAGCAGCTAATCCAGAACTTTCCCAAAGAGTTAAAGACATTATTCTTGAAGCACGCAGACCTTCAACAAGAAGGAACTATGCTGGAAAATGGAAAAGGTTTGTCATTTGGAGTACGGAAGAGGAAAAGATGTGTCAAACATAGATATGCCTAACATTCTGGAGTATCTGGCGAACTTCTTCATTCAGGCCTGTCCTACTCCTCCATCAAGATACATGCATCAGCTATTTCAGCAGAATACAGCTTTGATCCACCTGTTTTTCGCACCTTTGCTCAGGCAGTTCCTCAGAGGAATCAAGAATGTAAAACCTCCAAGGAAACCACCATTACCAGCTTGGGATTTAAACTTTGTGCTAGAAAAGTTGACACTATCACCCTTTGAACCAGCAGCAACAGCAGACCTACAACACCTGTCATGGAAAACTGCCTTCCTACTGGCAATTACTTCAGCAAGGAGGGTTTCAGAACTACAGGCCTTAATGGCAGTGCAACCCTTCCTAATCTTCCACCAAGATAGAGTGTCCATGAGGACTAATCCTACATTTATGCCCAAGGTGGTATCCAGAGTATCTTTAAACCAGGCAATCCACCTACCTACCTTCTTTCCCAACCCACAAAACAGAGGGGAAAGAATACTGCATACCTTGGATGTACATAGACAGCTACGCTACTACTTGGACAGAACAAAAATAGCAGAAAGACTGACCAACTTTTGTAGCCTATGCAACAGGAAGGGAAGGAAAAGCTATTTCCAAACAGACAATCTCCAAATGGATAGGAAATTGCATACGATACTGTTACTCCTTCCATGGAAAACCAATTCCACAGAACATAAGACCTCATTCTACAAGGGCAACAGCCACTACCACAGCCTTCTTCACGAGGAGTGGCAACCAAAGACATTATTGAGGCGGCTACTTGGACCTCCGTGCATACATTTGCCAAGCATTATAATTTGCCTCTATATTCCAGATCCCGAGCAGGATTTGCCACTGCTGTACTGCAAGGGATCCTAAGCACACCATACTCTACTCTTATCCAACTCACTTAGTTGTCTATGGTCTTCTTCCCACTTGTTATGACTGCAGATGCATCCATGAAGGACATAGTACAGTTTTGTACCTACCATAAATGTAGATGTCCGAACTGGATAGCATCTGCAGTCAGGATTACCCTCCTCCTTCCCTCTGTGGTACTCCTAGGGTGTTTACCCTCCTAATAGCTAGCTGTTGGGGGGGAGTCTTTTATGGTGTATTTGTTTGTATATATGTACATATATGCTTATTTTTTGTGTTTACCTCTATCTATTTGGAAACATTGGCATCTATCCAAATTTTAGCCTGCAAGAGGGCTACTGGCATCTGGGGCAAGAAACACTGAGGAAAATGGCGTCGGCTGATGCTTTTATACCCGAAGACCAACAGAGATGACCTCGGGTGGAGTGCGACATCAGCCGAAGCCGGGCCCGGACTTTGGAATCCGGCCGACTGCAGGGCTGCCTGACGACAGGACAACCCACTTGTTATGACTGCAGATGCTATCCAGTTCGGACATCTACATTTATGGTAGGTACAAAACTGTACTTTTTGGGTCATATTGTGCTGGAACCCTCTGTTCTAAGAACTCTTCCTGCTTCCTCAGAACTAATAACTCTAACTTCATCAGCTCAGTCTGGAATCTTGGAGTCTGGGAGCCGACGCTCTCCGATCAACTCCGAAAGGGATAGTCACCCCAGCTTTTCTTCTGATCCAACCCTTCCTCTCGGTGCTTCGGCTCGCGTGAGCTTGGCTCCCACGTCTGCTTTGGAGCCTGCTCCTCCGATATGGAGTCGACCTTCCGCTTCTGCTTCAGAGCATGGTGGTGAGGCTTTCGAGGCAATAGAGAGATTTGTAAAGTACTGAAGCCCTGCCATTGGACCCGACGTCCCTCCAGCAGCTGTTAGCAGCCTCTTCTCCCTCGCCTGCCCCTAAGCATAGGGAACTAGAGCCCCAAAGAGCCCCCGTAGGAGGTGTCCCCTCTTCAGAAACCTCCCCAGATTACCCCACTGGAGAGGTCCGTAGGAAGAGAGTTTGTAAGAGGAAGCATATTGACTCACCCGAGTCTATTACTTCCGACACTGATTTGGATGAGTCAGAAGGGTCCCCAAGATCCCCCTCTGAGGATGTCTCTTTTGCGGAGATCCTAGAAATCCTTAGACAGAGGGGTGATTGGAAGACCTCTAACCCTACTGAGGATGAATCAGTGTACCTTAAGGCTTTTGGTTCCCGACCTTCCACCTCCTGGGTGACACTGCCATATGGCCAACTGTTAGGGGTCATATCTCGGAAAGCTTGGACCTCTCCGGACACAGTGGAGCCTGTCCTGAGGAGGCCTTATAAATTTATTACTGCTCCAGAAGACAAAACCTTTCTAACCAAGGGAGTACCTGTGGATGCTATGGTGGTAGCAGCAGCCACAAAGAAGGAGTTGTCTGAGACATCCTCATATACCCATCCTCCTAATAGAGTCTAGGACAATGGATAGGCATGGAAAGCGTACTTTTTCTTCAATGGCTTTTACCTTACGATCGTTGAACTACCTGTTCTGTTTTACTAGGCTGCAAAGGGATCTCCTAAAAAGAGTTCGGAGATACCCTTCAGGGTTCAGTAGCTTTGGGATCTGCTGACAAGTTATTTTCGCAGCTCTCTGCCCTTGCCTCTGTTTCTAACTCCTCCATGAGGCTGATTTCTTACGCAGCTGATGGAGCGAGCAGGGTGGCTGCATCAGGAATATCTCTTAGGAGACATTCCTGGATGTGTCTATGCAATTTTACTGAGTCCTTCAAGTCTTCCTTTACCAGTGTCCCCTTTGATGGTTCAACTCTTTTTGGACCTCAGGTAAAAGAGACTTTGACCAGGTGCAAGCAGGAAGGGAAAACCTTATCGGCTGTGGGAGTCCATTTTTCCCTTCCTTCCAGACCCTATCTCAAGTGTCAGACAGGAGGAAAAATGTGGTTCCGTAAATCCCAAAAGGGTTTCCCTCAAGCACATTGCCAACCCTCCCCTAGAGGCAGAGGGAGAGGTTATAATGGAAGGCGCTGGTCTCGCGGCAGAGGAGGTCTGCAATACCAGGGTGATAGAGATGTTTTCTCTGATCGGTCCTTTCATTGCCCCTGAAGGGTTGCCCGACTGTCCGTCTCTGGAGGCAGTCAGGGGTCATCTCTGACTGTACCCAAGCTACAAATTTCTCAAGATTGATGGGTACAAAATATAATTTCCAGAGGTTACCTCATTCCTTTTGTTTCCGATCCCCCTACAAATCGGTCTTTACCAGATGTACCACCCAATCAGATAGACTGTGCAACATTAGAGGTTATCTTGTTGCTTCAAAAGAGTCATCCAAAAAGTCCCTCCAGAGCAAATAGGATCCGGAGCTTAATCACAATTCTTTTTAGTTCCAAAAAAGACCGGGGACTGGAGATTAATTCTAGATCTCAGGAAGCTGAACAATTCTGTAAAAAAAAATCGAAGTTCCAAATGATCACTCTGCAGTCAATTTTTCCATTTATTGGAAAAGACAATTGGATGTGCTCCATAGCTTTTCAGGACGCGCACTACCATATCAAAATGGACAGGCATTCCAGAAGACACCTACTCTTTCGGCTGGGAGCCAGTCATTTTCAGTTTAGAGCACTGCCCTTTGGCCTCACTACAGCCCCCAGAGTGTTCACCAAAATGTATGACGGTGGTCACGGCTAACCTGAGACGTCAGGGATTCCAGATGTTTCTGTACTTAGACGACTGGCTCATCATTGCTACCACCAAGCACCAACTAATCCGAGCCAGGGACGTAACTCTATCCTTGTGTGCCAGATTAGGAATTACAGTAAATCTAAAAAAGTCCACCTTATCTCCATTGCAGCGTATTGTCTTCTTAGGCTCAGACCTAAACTCAACCACCATGACAGCAAAACGGACACCAGAAAGGATAAAATCGTTGCACAACCAAGTCAGACTCTTGCTGACCAAAGACAAAGTACAGGGCAGGATAGTTCTTCAAGCTCTAGGTAGTGTGGTGTCCACCATTCTTTTAGTTCCCCTAGCCCGTCTGCACATGAGAGTGCTTCATTGGCTACTTTTTGCCCAGTGGTCAATGTAGGATCTACCCTTGGTCCCACCAAATACTCATTACAAAATCCTGCAAGAAGGATCTAATATGATAGTTACGTACAGATCAGCTTTATCTAGCTCTTCCCTTTGTTCTCCCTCAACAAAATGCAATGACTGTCCAAGGTATCTGGCAGGATCACGAGAACTACTTGCACATAAATGTTCTGGAGATGAGAGCAGTGATATACGCGTTGCAAGCACTTCACAGTTCTCTTCTCACCAGGACAATCGCAGTTCAATCAGACAACATGTCAGTAGTCTGGTACATAAACAAGCAAGGGGGAACAAAGTATTACCCACTGTGTCCAGAGGCACAGATTATGGAAATGGGCGATGGACCTTCAATGTTTTCTGGTAGCAGCGCGCATTCCGCGGAAGTCCAGTGTGATAGCAGACAAACTGAGTCAAGCAATTCTGATGCCTCACAAGTGGGCCCTGAAAACAGAAGTTGCAGAAGAGATTTTCCGCAAATGGGGCCACCCTTGCTGCGATCTATTCGCCACATACATGAACGCCAAATACAGGCTGCTCCAGTTCCAAGAATAGCCAGGTATATATCCCTTTCTCTTATCGTTAAAGACGTCCTCTTTTCTTCTCGCAAACCTTCCACCAGAAAATTATACTTCAGCAAATGGAAAAGGTTTTCCATTTGGGCAGCAAAACAAGGCATCGATCCCTACTCAGCTCCCATAGAGTCTGTTCTGTCCTTCCTCGCATCTGTTTTTCAAGAAGGAGCTGCAGCTGCTACCATTAAAGTTCAGTTGGCTGCCATCTCAAATTATCATTTTGGGAACATGGGAAATTCTGTTGTGTCCTACTCTTTTATATATAACCTTTTTGAAAGGTGTCCTTCTCAGACCTCCAATCAGGCACCCTCCGGAGCCCTGGGACTTTGAACTTAGTTTTGACCTCATTGATTTCTCCTCCATTCGAACCATCTTCTTCATCTGACCTGAAATTGTTGTCTTGGAAGACATTGTTCTTAGTTGCTATAACATCTGCTAGGAGGGTTTCAGAATTGCAAGCTCTGACCATTCGACCTCCATATATTATTTTTCATAAGGACATAGTTTCCCTAAGAACTAATCCTTCTATCCTCCCTAAGGTATGCTCAGAACATAATCTAAACACAACTATTGAATTACCAGTATTTTTCCCCAATTATGGTAATAAATCAGAATACAGACTGCATCAATTAGAATGTGTAAATTCTCCAATTGTACCTGCACAGGACTAAAGATTTCAGGAAATCGGATCAGTTGTTTATTTCCTTCTCAGAGAAAAACAAAGGCTTGCTCGTTTCCAAAGTAACTCTGACTAAATGGCTTTCAGACTGCATTTCTTTTGCTTACAAAAGTGTTGGGAAACAATTACCTGCTAAGGTAAGAGGCCATTCAACTAGAGCAGTATCAGCTTCATATGCCTTCAAATCCAAACTTCCAATTGATACCATTTGTACAGCTGCCATATGGGCAAGACCTCATACTTTATCACGCATTATAAATTAGATTTGGCCTCCCGGGACAGGTCATCATTTGGTCCACTGTGCTAAAGAGTCTCTTTGCTTGAGCCACCTGGGAAAAAGGTGCTGGGGACGCTGTCCCATCCAGCAAGAATTACGGCGAGATAGGATTACATAACATCGAGAAGTTATGTACTTAGCATAACGTTCCATGAAGTTATGTACTTAGCATAACGTTCCATGTTTGTAGTCCATCTCACCTACATTCTTGCGTCCCACCCTCCTTCCCCCTTCTTGTATCCTGGAGGAACTGGTGGACTATCCATTATGCTGCCTGACCTTGTTATAGTTGTCTGTCCATATGACATGGATATTAAAACAATATCCTTTTTTGTTTATATGCACATAGTTATTGATAGAATAATCACTATTATGTTTTTTGTTACTTTCTTGCAAACGATCTGGGGAATTGCCGTGGTGCACTATGGGATAGGGGATAGCCTCAAGCCAGTAAAAGCTCTTGAGTTTTAGTATCGGTCGAGTCAGAGCTGAGTTTCGGCTCTAAACCCATTCAGCAAGAATGTAGGCGAGATGGACTACAAACATGGAACGTTATGATAAGTATATAACTTCTTGTTTTGCTATAACATATAAAATGACAGAAAAATCTAACTTCTCCCTTGAAAAGAATATTATTTTTTATTCTCATTTCATGTGAACGTAGCAACGATGTGATTAAGATACATACTGAGATCATCAGCCTGAAAATGCAAAATGTTCGTTGTTCTTTGACTAGATGACAAAAGAGGAGCAACCAGCTGGTGCTGTATAGGACTACTTGATGATACCTGGAAATAAACAACCATTTCAAAATGTGTGAAGTATCTCAGCAAATTTCTCAGAATGATATATTGTGACCCTCTGCTATAAAGTTTCCTTAGTTGGTGGTTCTGCTGTAAAGGCAGATATGCAGCTTTATCTGAAAGTAATGTAGTTTACTGCATTTAAGTCTAAATTGGGGATGGGTTTATACGTTCATTTAACAAAATTTATTGAGACAGAATAAGTAGGATTTTTATTCTGATACAGTGTTAACTTGTTTAAGACATGTTCTAGGCCCATTACATTCCTGCAGAGAGTGTTCCAGGCAGACGTTCGACTGAGTATAATGCACAATACTAGACTGGCAGTAAACGTATGTGAACTAAACTCATCGATGTCCTTCAAGAATGCAACTGCAGTCATAACATGTGGATTGTCCTGCCTCAGGCAGCCCTCGGTCGGCGGTTCCAAAGTCTGGGTCCGGCATTTCTCTCCGGCGTCAGGCGGCTGGAGTATATAAGAATCAGCCGCCATTTTCTTCAGTCTTTCTTGCAGAAGCAGTTCGCAAGTGCCGGTCGGTCAGCTCCTGTATTCTATGATACCAAAGTCATCAAAAAGCTAAGTACCCGTTGAGGACCTTTTCTCAGCCGATGTCAGAAATTACTGAAAAGTTAACAATTGTCTTTTTGTGGTAAACAAATACCTCATAAGGATTTCCACTCTTACTGCCTCCCTTGCCTGGGCCCAGACCCGTCTCGGCCTGTGTAGCCTGTGCTCGCTTCAACAAGCGCACTCTCAGGCGCCGGAGTTCGCTGAAGATTTTTCGGCGATAAATTTGCTTACACCATGCCGTCGGATCTTCCGACGCCATAAACTCTCAAAAGCGAAAAAGACCGGGACCGACATCCTCGGCCTCGTCTACTACCGACTCCACGCCAAAACCTAGCGAGTGCTCGGTTCCTCTGAGACGGTCTCTCCACCGCTCCGAACCGAAGACACCACATTACCGACGACTCCGATTCCAGACATTACTCCAACGCCAGTTATAGATTTTCCTCCGGATACCGAAACCGAGGAAATGCCCAAGACCATTGCTGTAGACAAGGTCACTCCTGCACGTGGAGCTGCCAAGCCTCCTATGGCCATGTCTGTTAAGGCCTACACTAGGGCTAAGGCAGCCAGCAAAACTAAGTATATTACTTCCAAATTCTTACCTCAGCCGACTCCGGAGACACAAATTATGTCCATGGCTGCTGATTTAATTTCCATAATTAGAGGTTCACAGGCCCATCCTGAGAGAGCATCCCAGTCTCCTCCTGATAAAAGGCCCCGGGTTGAACCCTCTGTCCATTCAGATGAAGACTCTGAGGGCTCTGTCCACTCTGATGGCCAGGAAGAGCTCTTCCAGACCTATGAGGACTCGGATGCAGAAGATTCCATACCTTCGGCCTCCCCTCCTGAGGATATTTCTTTTGGGGAAGTTCTGCACACCATGAGGGAACATTTCAAGTGGCAGGGTCAGGAATATTCTGATTCTCGGAGCCTTAGGACTTTCCTTAGAAGCCTCAGCACAGGCCCTTGGCTATTCCTCCTGTACTTGATGTTCTGGATGATTTGTATTCTGATTCTAGTGCTACTCCTGATTCTCTTCCTCCTGCTCCAGCCAAGCCAGACCGGTATTACAGGGTCCCAGAAACTCATTCCCATTTATTCAGGGCCCATACTGCTGATTTGGAAGCGATTTCACAGGGGCCTAAAGGAGTTTCAGCCTCCACCTCAAAAATCCTTTGCCCTCCAACAGGAAGCAAGGTCATTAGAGATGGGGTAAAAGGTTTACACATCCACTACCTTATCCATGAGAGCTTTAAATTGCCTTTTCATATGTTCCAATATCAGGATTATCTCTTAGAAGATTTACAAAAACATTAGCTTCTCCTGATCCTTTAGACAGGAAGACTTTGCAGGAAGCTGTACATAACACTCAGCAAGTAAGCAATCACTTCCTGCAGTGTGGATATGATGCACTGGAAGCTTCATGTAGGGCAGCTATGACAGGGCAGTGATGCGTAGACATGCTTGGTTAAAGATCAACCTCTACCAGATCATGTGAAAGCAAAACTTCTGGATGCACCTTTGGAAAGAACAAGCTTTTGGTGCAAATGCTAAAGAAGTGTTAAAGACCATCGAAGAAAAGCAAAATCAGTTCAAACTGTGAAGGATTTTCTCCAGGTTCAACCCCCCCCCCGATTCAGTAGGAATTGGCCTTCAAAAAACTGGTCCTTTCCTACTCCAGAAAAGTTTCAAAGGGGTAAGAACAGGCGTGGCGAGGAAGAGGCCAATATAGAGGCCCTTACAGGGGGCGACAATGGCAGCCAGGAAACCAAAGAAGTGGCGAGGGGTTTCACCTGCCCAACAACCACAAACTCAATGACTTTCCTCTACCGCCTACCAGGGAACAACTAGAAGCTCCTTGAAAATTATCTCTGTTTGCAAAAAACTGGCACAGACTGACAAAGGACAAATGGATTTTGGGCATTATAGACCGAGGGTACAGGTTTCATTTTCATACCTTACCAAGAAAGCAAGGCATGCCAAATCTACCACAACATCAAAGGGCAGAGGCTATCAAGCAAATCACTCTGCTGACTCGAATGAAAGCAATAGAAAGAGTTCCACAAATAGAACAAGAGCAGGGGTTTTACTCAAGACTGTTCCTTGTTCCAAGAAAAGAATCTCAATGGAGACCAATACTGGACTTTTCCGCATTAAACACCTTTCTCATAGTACCAAAGTTCAAAATGCTGTCTCTACAGCAACTTCTTCCCATGCTGGGCAAGGAGTCGTGGCTGATTACTCTGGACCTCAAGGAGGCATACCTGCATGTCCCTATCAGACACAGCTGCAGAAGATACCTCAGATTTCTTGCAGGGCCAGAGCATTATCAATTCTCAGCATTGCCATTTGGCTTATCTACTGCGCCCAGAGTGTTTACAAAATGCCTGGCTTCAGTAATTGCTCATTGCAGGCTCCAGGGTATACAAATCTACCCGTACCTGGACGACTGCCTTATACAAGCGGACGACAAACTGATGTTGACAAAAAACCTGGATTGTGTCATACGATTACTTCAAGCTCTGGGATACACAGTCAACTTCCAAAAGTCAAGACTGCAGCCATCCCAGCAAATAATCTTCTTAGGAGCCAAACTAGACACAGCCTCTCAGATGGCTTACCTGACAGAAGACAAGCAAGAGAAGTTAACTCAATACTTCAAAGGTTTAGCAAAACTCACCCAGATGACTCCAAGGAGATTCCTACAGGCCCTGGGTTACATGGCATCCTGCATTCTACTGGTTCCATTAGCAAAACTACACATGAGAAAGCTTCAATGGTACCTAAAAAGCATTTGGTCTCAACACAGCAACAACTTGGAGACAATCATACCAATCATTCCATGCCTACAAAAGGAATTCCTATGGTGGGCCTCGGTGAGCCAGGAAAACACAGGTATGTCATTCAAAAAACCACAGATAACACAGACCATGACTACAGACGCCTCAGACCTTGGATGGGGGGTGCACATGGAAGGCAGGTGTATACAAGGACAATGGTCTCCAAAGGAAACACATCTGCATATAAACCAAAAGATGCTGGCAGTAATGCATGCTATCGAGGCTTTTCGAAACCAACTCCAGCAAGGCCACTTATTGATATGGACAGACAACACCACGGTGATGTGGTACATAAACAAGCAGGGGGGCACCCACTCTTATCCCCTTTGCAGACTGACAATGCAGCTTTGGGAGAAATCACTGAGTCTAAACATCCAGTTACAATCCCAGTTTGTTCCAGGAAAAGACAATGTGTTGGCGGACAGCCTAAGCAGGAATTTCACAGATCCACACCAGTGGAGGTTACATCCGAAGGCCTTCAGACAACTCACTTCGACATGGGGCAAGCCAGAAGTGGACCTATTTGCCTCTCACCTCAATCATCATGTACCAAAATTTTGCACAAGGACATACCATCCAAAGGCTTGGAAAATAGATGCCTTTTCATTCAACTGGAACTCCCTAGCAATCTATGCATTTCCACCTCTGCCACTGATGACCTCAGTATTACTAAAGATCAAAGCAGAGAAGCCCAAGGGAATCATAATAGCTCCAGATTGGCCAAGACAACACTGGTACCCACTGCTACGGAGCATATGCCACACCAGGAGGTGGGCCCTCCCTCAGTGGCCTCTACTTTTGACTCAACACAATTTCGAAACACTGCATCCAAACCTTCAGACACTGCAGCTAACAGCCTGGGAGATCCCATAAATAATTTCAGCTTATCCCTCTCCAAGGAAGTTCAGCGGATACTAATAGAGGCTCGAAGACCATCCACCAGAAAGGTCTACTTAGCAAAGTGGAAAAGATTCAGCAATTGGAATACCAGCAAAGGACATGATGCATCATTACTGAACATCCCACTTATCTTGGAATATTTGGCAGATATGTTACAGAGCGGCCTCTCATATTCTTCAATAAAGATACATGCATCTGCTATTTCAGCTAGATACAACACTGATCCTCCTGTTTTCTCTCATCCCTTACTGAGACAATTCCTCAGGGGAATCAAGAACATTAAGCCACCGAGAAAGGCCCCAGTGCCAGCCTGGGACCTCAATTTTGTCTTAGAAAAACTGACTCTACCTCCTTTTGAGCCAGCAGCTTCAGTTGACTTGCAATTTCTCTCATGGAAAACAGCCTTCCTGTTGGCAATTACCTCAGCAAGAAGGGTTTGAGCTACAGGCCCTAATGGCAATACCACCCTTTATTATTTTCCACAGAGACAGGGTTTCATTAAGGACCAACCCTACCTTTATGCCAAAGGTGGTATCTAGGGTTTCTCTAAATCAAGCCATTCATCTGCCTGCTTTCTTCCCAATCCTGAGAATAAGGGGAAAGACTTTTGCATACCTTGGACATTCATAGACAACTTCGATACTACCTGGACAGAACCAAGGCCAGTAGGAAGTCTGAACAGCTTTTGTAGCCTACGCCCTGCAGTCCAAGGAAAAGCAATTTCAAAACAGACTATTTCTAAATGGATTGGACATTGCATCAGATTCTGTTATTCCTTTCATGGAAAGACTGTTCCAGCCTATGTCAGACCACATTCCACCAGAGCTACAGCCACCTCTACAGCATTTTAAGAGGGTGCCTACAAAGACATTCTAGAAGCTGCTACATGGAGCTCCGTGCATACATTCTCAAAACACTACAATCTCCCTCTATATTCCAGATCCAGAGCAGGCGCTGCTTCGGCAGTCCTGCAGGGTTTGATTGCCACACCATCTGTTCCCTAGAGCATACCTTCTCCCCCAGCTAAGCTATGGTATTCTACCCACATGTTATGACTGCAGTTGCATTCTTGAAGGACATAGTACAGTTTTGTACCTACCATAAATGTAGATGTCCGATAGACATGCAACTGCAGTCGGGTTTTCCCTCCCTCCATACCCCTCTATGCTTAGGGTCCACACCTATCCCCCTTACTCTTAGCTGGGGATGTCTGTTATGGTGTATTTGTTTTATTGCTCATGTATTTGTTTGGAATCCTGTTTTTGTCTTCCAATTTGATTACAGCCTTCCTTGGAGGGCACCTGGCATCTGGGGCAAGAAACACTGAAGAAAATGGCGTCGGCTGATTCTTATATACTCCAGCCGCTCTGACGTCGGAGAGAAATGTGACATCAGCCGACGTCGGACCCAGACTTTGTAATCCGGCCGACCGAGGGCTGCCTGAGGCAGGACAACCCACATGTTATGACTGCAGTTGCATGTCTATCGGACATCTACATTTATGGTAGGTACAAAACTGTACTTTCCAAGGTTTCAAAAGCTATATTTCAGTTCCAATTACATATTCCATTACGAGTCTAACAGTTGTTATCAACAGATCAACTGCAAAAGCAATCCTAAAGCCACTGTTCTATTTTCGTTAAGATAAGAGCAGAATACCCCTGAATATCCCACCGCTTTACCCTCTAGAATGCATGGCACTGTAATCGGGACATGCTACAACTGAAAAAAATTCTGACGAAATATAGGATGTTATTTCTAGATTTGATAGATCCATCCTTCAGGGAGTCTTAGACCCAGCTTCTCAGACTAACTTCCTGTCTACTTAGGCAGTTTTTGGAATTTTCCTATCTGTTAGTAACACACAGCAATGATCCAAGGAAGTAACAGTACAGTTGTGTGAGAGATTACCATAACAGTACCTGTCTGACTGACCACATGCTAGTATCCCACTATACCTCCCTTCCTGCTTTCTACCTTACCATAACAGTACCTGTCTGACTGATCACATGCTAGTATCCCACTGTGCATCCCTTCCTGCTTTCTACCTTACCATAACAGTACCTGTCTGACTGATCACATGCTAGTATCCCACTGTGCATCCCTTCCTGCTTTCTACCTTACCATAACAGTACCTGTCTGACTGATCACATGCTAGTATCCCACTGTGCCTCCCTTCCTGCTTTCTACCTTACCAGAACAGTACCTGTCTGACTGACCACATGCTAGTATCCCACCACACCTTCCTTTCTTTTTCTAACCCTATCCTTGGCTGAGGTGGGCAGGTCCTTTCACTTTCCCCCCTTCCTGTTATCATGTTTGTATACATTTTTTTTTATTTGCATGTTGTTTGCTTCTTTTGCTTCAGTTTTCTTTTCTGTGCTCTGCACCAGGAAAGTCCTGAGGTAATTCGTGCCCATGTCTCTCTTCTGTACCTTCTAGCTCTCTCTGGGTTTAGTCGGACATTGGATGTATGGCGAGATAAAGTCGCCCATGGTTTGGTATGCTGGCCACATACACGGCTGTCACTGACAGGATTTCCCATCAGTTAGAAATACTGTAACAGTCATCAGTTGGCATGTGCTCTTATGGTAAGCTCTTAAACAAGGAGAGGGCAATGTCCTCATGTTTTTTTTTGTTTTGTTTTGTTGCAGTTAGTTTTCAGTAGTTATTATTTAGGAAACTTTCAGTGAATTCCTCCTAGCATATTTAATAGTATTGCAATTGTATACCACCTATTTACTTACTGGCATAAGCCAATTTTTGTTTCTCAGATGGACTTATGGTGCAGGCCACCACTACTTTCATGGGAGACTAGCACCAGCTGAGATAAGTGCTGTCTAGTATATGAGGCTAAGATTGGCCTATGCATGGAAGTAGTTACACCTCTGGGGAAAAAACTGTCTGTACTATCACAGCTTTTGTTTTAATATACAGTTGTCTGTGATCTGCTTCCTGTAATCCAGAGTTTGACTCCCTCAGCCTCCATTTGCCTGTTTTGTGACTTTGACCAAATTACTTAATCAGACAGTGCTTCCAGGTCTCCCTGAAAAGGGAGTTTTGTGTCCTTTTCGCTCACCTGGTTAACAGACTTAATAATAGTAATAATAATAATAATAGTAATAACAATAAATACATCTATTGATCTCTTTTTTCAAAGATTTTGCTGTCATGGGGATTTTCCTTACAGAGCTGTACTTTACTGTTTCTTTCTTGGAAGTCATGAAGTAGATAGATATGCAAGTAAAGTCATGAAAGGAGGTTTGGCCTCAAAGCCTTACTGTTGTTTTACCCAAAGTTGTTCGAAGGCTGCACACACAGTTAACTGTTGCTTTAATTTAGGTTTTTAACCTTTCATATTTTAAGTTGTATTTCTTTTAGTTTGATGATGATCTGTTTTAAACCCCGTTGGAAAGGGTGTGATATAGAAGATAATCTCCATTTTGTCATTCTTGCCAGGACATGGTTTACAGGCAGTAGTTGGCCTCTTCAGTTACTAGGGCTTCCTAGATGAACCACAACATGGTTTTGTGCCTGAACCTGGAATGTTTGCAACCATGATCAAACTTTCAGACACAATTCTGAGTAGAATGGTGTACGATGAAGTGGTAGTGCTGTGTTCATTGAACAGTTGAAAACGGTCACTACTTGTAATTGTGACCGTATTCTCCTTAAGTTAGAGGACAAGAATGGACAGCAGTGTACATCATCATTCGCTCATTATGAGTCGAGTGGAACACAGAACAACTGGTATTCTGCTGTATTTGTTACTTCAAAGGTGCTCATAAACGTGGCATAAGGCTCATTATTGCGGCGATTGTTTGCCTTTTATATTAATGGTTTGTGGGAGCAAAGTACTAAGCCTGCATTTATTGTGCATGCGTTATCGTCTGACCGATTTTGGTCAGTAACATTTTTCCTAACTAATGTTTACACAGCAACACAACATACATAACCTGTGAAACATCATTCATTTATTTATTTGTTACATGGGTATGCCATCTGGATAGAGAGTCCCCTTTTTTACAGAGAGCGTACGGGAGCACTGTCTGGTTAAATAAAAAACAGAATCGCACAGTAGGCAAAGGGAGTTTGAAGGAATGAAGCCCTGTACCCCTAACTACAGGACGCAGCTTTTTTTTAAACTGCTCAGAGCCTTAATTTTCTGTACTAACTGTCAGACAAAATGCAGTCACCTACTATGGAGCATTCTTAACAAGAGCAAACAAAACATACAAAAATAAGAATCTGTATAGTGCATTTAAAATTCTGAAAAAAAAGAACAGAGGATGGTAAACCCCAGCTTTTACGATTTAATGTTACAGAGACCGCTCCTCAAATAGCTGCTGTTGTGATATGTGTTTTACATGGCTGGTTAGCTTCATTGAATTAGTAGGGTAAATCCCTGATAATGTGCTGATCACCTAGGGTGGATTAGAGGCTCAAGTGTCTGGAGTTGGAGTGAAGGAATGGGCGTGTCCCCCTCTGGTGTGTTGGGGGGGTAGATAAGGATTGCCCAATGCCACATTCTGTTGGAGGAGGCATAACCTGGGAATGGGTGTCCATTCCCATATTCTTTTGGAGGAAGCGCAACCTGGAAATGGGTGTTAGGTCACCGTGCCATCTTAGAGGTAGCCTTCATCACAAGTGCATGGGAGCATGCCTTCAAATAAGGGAAGGTGTTTTGGCACCTATGGTAATGCAGGCTGCGTGACCCTTCACTAAGAGAGAGGATAAAGTAGCATTGCATACACTATTATTGCTTGGTTGCTGGCAAGGATGCAAAGCAACCTTATGGCTGCCTTAATGATGGCCCCTCTGGATGGCTCTCACTGCCGTGTGAGGAATACCTAGCAGAGAAGAATAAATACTGTTAGATTGTCAGCAGGCATTAGGGGCAACAAGAACTTTATTTTTTAAAATCTTGGACAGTTGCACTTTTCTTCATGTCCTGGTGTTCGTTTAATGTGTATTATAATACTTTCTTACACTAAACTATGCCTTCTGTTCACAAACATTGTGTAATTATTCTGCTCTAAAGTGTTTTATATAGTAGTGTAATAATAGCTAAACTGTGAAGGAAGCAGCTTATTACCAAGTTGGAGCTAACTGCTATATGCTTTCTCCTCGCTTGAGTGTCTGCTGTGCTTTGCCAGTCTATCCCAGTCTTTGCCATGTCCTGTACTAGTCTGCCCCATTGTCTGGGTGCACAGATTGTACTGCTGTACACCCTCTAGATGGCCCCACCCAGCTCCTGTCAGCACTGTCAGAGAGTGTGATCATACATGCAGTATCCGCTAGATGCTTAAATGCCTTTCCCTGTGTATTGTGTTTACCTCTGTCCAGTACGTCTCATGGTGCATATTATATATAAACATAAAAGTATGTGTGTATATAAATATATGTTATGCAGACACACACATGTAGATACCGTGAGGCTGTATTTGTTGTAGTATCTAATGATGGAGGGTGACTTTTACTGTACAGAAATGTATTGGCAGACACACACATGTAGATACCATGAGGCTGTATTTGCTGTAGTATCTAATGATGGAGGGTGACTTTTACTGTACAGAAATGTCTTGTGCACTGACCGTCCTGTAGTATCTAATGATGGAGGGTGACTTTTACTGTACAGAAATGTCTTGTGCACTGACTGTCCTGTACAGTGTATACTAAACTTTTTTTTTCCCCCCTAAAAAGTGAGGTCATGCTCTGTGTTATACCTGTTGCCCTGATCTCAAATTGATGTTTGTTCTTTCCTTGATACAGGGCAAAATATGTCATGTTTTTTGTTGAATTCCAAAAAAGCATTCCTCCTTTTCATGCTATAATGATTCAGGTAAAGTCTTAACTTTGGTTATAAGTGAGACATTGTTTTATTATGTTTACTCCCTTAACTTTGCTAAGAATCTCTGTTGAAAATCTCAGTGAACACTTTTCATGAAACTGAACACTAGGACTTTCAGTACACGTGCTATTTTACATGATCTGAAGTAGTTAACTTCGTTTGTGCATCAGCCTATGGGTCTTCGGATCCATATCGGATCCGAGCCGGCAGTTTCCAACAGCAACACCAACCTGACCTTAGATCTAGTTTGCCGCGGTTTCATCCAGCAGCTCGATCACTGAGTTCCAGGCCTTAGCGTTTTTTGTGAGAAAATTTTACTGTTTTTTTTCTCTCCCTTTTCTGTATTTTTAGTGTGCGTGTGTTGTGTACAGGTCCCTCTTTAGTTTTAAACCATTCTGTTAACCTTCTTGATAGTTTTCCTTCCCCACCCTCGTTAGTGCGTTAGGGAGTGTGCTGTGTGTTGGGGCCTAACGTGTGTGTTTTCCTTTCAGTATGTCGGAGGCCCCAAAAGCTGTTTTCTCCAAGTGTACCGAATGTGGCCATAAGCTATCCCTGGCGGATGGCCACACTTGGTGCGTGTTGTGCCTTGGGGTTGAACACCTGTCCTCAGGTTGCTCCATATGTGCGATGTTCAACCCCAGGGCACTTAAGGACCGGAAGACAGCTGATTCTGGTGAGACTGCTGCCCCCGGACTCTGCTTCGGCCTCCGGTCCCACGGCGGCTCCTGCCACTCCTGCCTCCCTTCCCCTGGCCGGGACTCAACCTCCCGCTTTGGGCCAGGAGGATAGGGAGTCCAGGAAAGAGAAGCTGAGGGAGAAGCACCACAAGCGGTGGGCCGAGGCCTCTTCATCGGCCCCTCCGGCTAAGCGGTCTTCTCCTTCCAGGACCTCCGAGCCTTTCCCCCCTCGGATCCGGTCCCCTTGTTTTTCACCAGGACCGGAGGAGGAGGCCCAGCCCCCATCGAGGTCATCGAGACGGCACTCCCGTCCCGCCTCGGTGGCCTCATCCAGATCCACCAGAAGCCTAACAGATGCAGACTTGGACCGGATGATGAGAAGATTCCTCCAGGCCCAGCTGCAGATGGGAGTGTTCCTGCCACCCCCCCCTCCGGCGGGGAGCTCGACCCCGTTTTTTGCCCTGATTGCTCCTTCTCCGACCCGCTTCCCGGGTTTGGAGTCTTCGGAGCCGGGTAGCGTTGGCGCCGACAATGCCCTCGAGTTTGTCGGGTCCCTTTTCTTCGCATCCGAACTCTCTGAGCCGAGAGCTGAGCTTCGGATCCGAGGGTTTCAGTGTGTCTTCGGCTTTGCCCAGGTCGGAGCATACTGGGCCTTCGGATTTGACCGCGTCGGCTCCAGCCCTGATCCGCCCGTCGGATCCAAGGGAGGGTCTGCTCTCGGATCCCAGAGAGGGCAGCTCTCCTTCGACATTCGACATAGTGGAGAGGGTCCTGTCGAGGGATTCCAGACCCCCGGCCTTGGCTACAGCTCCACCCTGCACTCCATCTCAGATGGGTCAGACTTCCATCAGCCAGTCCCAGGGACAGCCTGCTCCGATGTCCCAGGTCGTTCCTTTGGAACATGATGTTGCTGGTAAGGTCTCCTCGGACAGCCCCCCCCGAGGAGGTTTCTCACAAGCACAAGTGCACAAGGAGCCACTTGGTCTCCCCTGAGTCCTTGACCGAGGACACAGATTTGGAGGAAGGGGAAGGTTCCCCAAGATCACCCCCCAAGGACGTCTCATTTGGAGACATCATGGAGATGCTCAGGATTAGGGGGGGTGGTCTGCCCCAAAGCCTACCTTGGACGAATCTGTGTTCCTGGAGGCGTTTGTAGCAGGCCCGTCTACCTCTTGGGTGTCCCCTCCAGCCGACTCCATGGTAGATCTGATCACTACCAGGGCGTGGAAGGAGCTGGACACTGTTGAGCCAGTCCCAAAAAGACCTGATAAAATATTCAGTCCACCCTTCGACAGATCACACTGGAGTAAGGGAACCCCTGTAGATGCCATGTTGGTGGCGGCGGCCACTAAAAGGGAATTAGCCCAGGGGAGTCCCTCGGTCCATCCTGCAGACAAGGAGTCTCGGTCGATGGATCGCTTAGGGAAGCGGGTATTTAGTTCAGCTACCTTCTCAGTGAGGTCACTGAACTGCATGGCACATGTCATACGACTGCAGCGAGACCTTATCAAAGAGTATGCCGCGTCGCCCCCGGAGTCTATGTCGGCAGAGGACAAACAGTTGTACTCTTTCTGAATGGTCACTCTAAGGTCTATTTCGAACACCTTTATGTGGCTACTGTCCCACGCCACAGAAGGGGCCGCTAGAGCTAGCGGAGCAGGCGTCTTTATGAGGCGACAGGCCTGGCTCCACCACTGTGATTTCGCAGAACCCTTTAAGGCGTCTTTCGCTAATGCCCCTTTCAATGGTTCTGCCCTCTTTGGCAAAACCGTACGCGATACCTTGGTCCAGAGCGAGAAGGACGGGAAGACGTCTGCCGTCGGAGTCCGCTTCTCTGCTCCCCAGAGGTCCTTTTCCAAGAACCAAAAGGGACAGAAGAAGATGTGGTTCCGAAAGTCGCAACAGCCCCGTTTCGCTCCGGTCCCCCAGTCCTTCCGCGGCAGAGGAGGACAGAGTGGACGCCACCCTAGAGGCAGAGGGGGCCCGAAGAACTTTGGGTCCAGAGAACCGTTCTCTGACCGGCCCACGCAACAGCCCTGAAGGGTTGCCCGACTGCTCCACTCTGGTGGCAGTCGGGGGGTGGGCGCTTCTCGAGGCACCTAGCAGCTTGGGAGCCCATCACGACCGACCGCTGGGTGCTTCGCATCATATCCAGAGGTTACCATATCCCATTCTCTCATTTCTGACGTCCCACCCGAGCAGAGGGAGGCCGCAGCTGCGGAAATCCAGTGGCTGCTACAAAGAAGAGCCATCCAGCAAGTCCCCCCAGACCAGTGCAGATCAGGCTTTTACTCCAGGTTCTTTTTGGTGCCAAAACATACGGGGGACTTCAGACCGATCCTTGACCTATCCCTCTTGAACCTGTCAGTAACCAAGGAAAAGTTCCGGATGGTCACGCTTCAATCCATTCTCCCCCTCCTGCGGGAGAACGACTGGATGTGCTCTGTAGACCTCAAAGATGCGTACTACCACATTTTGATGGACAGACAATCCAGGAGGTTTCTCCACTTCCAGCTAGAAGCCAGCCATTACCAATTCAGGGCCCTTCCCTTTGGTCTCACCACAGCCCCCAGGGTGTTCACCAAAGTTCTGTCGGTGATAGCGGCCCACCTGCGACTGCAGGGCATTCAGGTTTTCCCATACCTGGACGACTGGCTCCTGACCACCCCCACAAGGCATCTACTCTGCGCAGCCAGAAACTCCTTTCTTCACCTAGCGACCCGGCTGGGGATCACTATCAACATAGAGAAATCTTCCCTTTCTCCAACTCAAACCGTAGATTTAATCGGAGCCAGGTTGGACATAAACTAGCCCTCTTAACTCCAGACAGAGTGCGGACTTATAAGACTCCATGTGCGGGCCATCCTCCTACCCCAGGCACCCCCGGCGGAATTGGTCCTGAGGGCTTTGGGTTCGATGGCAGCCACCATCAACCTATTGCCGATGGCGCGTCTGAACATGAGAGTCCTGCAATGGACTCTCCAAGTTCAATGGTCTTTTCTGCAATTCCCCCTGTACCACCCTATTCCCCTCAGCAGGGTTTGCAGGAAGGCCCTCTTATGGTGGCACCAATCCCCGGACCTCCAGAATGTGCGCCCCTTTTCTATGTCCCCTCCCCTAACCACGGTGACCACGGGCGCCTCTCGCCTCGGGTGGGGGGGGTCATTGTGTGGGCAGGACAGTCCAAGGCACGTGGAACAGCACGGAGACCTCTCTGCATATCAATGTCCTAGAGATGAGGGCGGTGCTTTTGGCATTGCAAGCACTATAGAGCCTTCTTCCTATAGGAACGATTGCAATCCAGACGGACAACATGGCAATGGTCTGGTACATCAACAAACAGGGAGGAATCAGGTCTTATCCCTTTTGTCGAGAGGCCATGAGAGTGTGGGAATGGGAGATTTCCACCAACCGCTTTCTCATAGCGACGCACATTCCGGGACGGTCCAACATTTTAGCAGACAAGTTGAGTCGCACCATCCTCTTGCCGTACGACTGGTCTCTTAACCCAGAAGTAGCGAAGCAGATATTCTCCACTTGGGGTCAACCTTGTTGCGATCTTTACGCCTCTCCTTCAAATGCGAAATGCAATGACTACTTCGCTCTAATTCCCCCACCAGGGGAATCCCCACGAGACGCTCTGGTGCATGCTTGACCCCCCATTCTCCTTTATGCTTACCCTCCTCTTCCGCTGATGTTGAAGTTTCTACAGAAAGTCAGTCGGTTGCGGAACAAGATAATCCTCATTGCCCCATTCTGGCCTCGCCAGGCTTGGTTCCCGTATCTTTGGTCTCACCTAGTGAATCCTCCCTGGATTCTGGATCCCATTCTGGATCTCATATCCCATCCATTGGATCTTCTGACCCTGAACCTGGACAACCTCAAGCTCACAGCTTGGTTGATCCAGTTCCAAGGTTAGCTAGGACTCCCGGTATCTCTTCCCAGGTCAAAGCTATTCTGGTGGCGGCGCATAAGCCATCCACCAGAAAGGTCTATGTTAGCAAATGGAAACATTTTTATATTTGGGCGGAGCACAGAGATTTAGATCCTTTCACAGCTCCGTTGCCTGCAGTGTTAGATTTCCTATCTGGACTCTTCGATCAGGGCGCCATCTCCTCTACAGTCAAGGTTCAGTTGGCGGCTATCTCTCACTACCACGTAGGAAGTGACCTTGGACCGTTGATCTCCTCTAAGTTATGCAAGGCCTTTCTGAAGGGTACTTTCCTACTCAGACCCCCGGTGAAGGAAGCAGCCCCTCCTTGGGACTTAACTTTGGTATTGCAGGCACTTACAGCCCCCCCCCCCCCCCCCTTGAACCTGCAGCTTCAGTAGATCTAAAATTTTTATCATGGAAAACTGCCTTTCTTGTAGCTATCACCTCAGCTCGAAGGGTTTCCGAATTTCAAGCCCTTTGTGCAAAACCACCTTATTTGTCCTTCCACAAAGACAGAGTCTACCTCAGGACCAATCCCTCCTTTCTTCCAAAAATTGCATCCGAATCGAATATTAATCAGTCCATTAACCTACCAGTTTTTTTTCCCAACTACCAGAACAAAGAGGAATATAAGTTACATTCGTTGGACGTGCAGACAACTGCGCTTTTATTTACACAGAACAGCTGGTCATAGGCAATCAGGTCAGTTGTTCGTTTCCTTTGCCAGATTTAGCTTAGGAAAGGCTGTTTCTAAAGTCACACTGTCCAGATGGATTTCTCAGTGTATTCTGTTGGCATATGAAAGTACTGGTCGGCCCGCACCTCTAGGAGTCCATGCCCACTCTTCTCGGTCTATCTCTACTTCGGTGGCTTTTTGTTCTAGACTCTCATTGGATGATATCTGCTCAGCAGCAACATAAACTTCATCTCATACCTTCATTAATCACTACAAGCTGGATATTGTCTCCAGAGGGAGAGCATCCTTTGGCTCTGCAGTGCTCCAGAACATCTTTCCTTGAGGACCGCCCAAGATTTAGATAGCTGGGGACTCTGTCCCATAGGTTGATGGACAAATGAAGTTAACTACTACAGATTAAGAAGTTATGTACTCACCATAACGTTCCATCTGAGTAGGTAAACTTCATTTGTCAGCAACCGACCCCCCCTCCGTCCCCTGACCTTCGGATGTTCGAGATGTTACCTTCCTTATGGCAAGGGTATGTAGCTAGCTTTGCGGGTGATTTTTGTATGCTTATCTAGCTGTGGGCAAATTCGATCTGAGGTCAGGTAGGGTTGGCAGGGGATTATGGGTAGGGGAGGAGCTTGGAGCTCGGATCTATGCTGTTGGAAACTGCCGGCTCGGATCCGATATGGATCTGAAGATCCATAGGTTGCTGACAAATGAAGTTTACCTACTCAGATGGAACATTATGGTGAGTACATAACTTCTTATTATCTTGGGGAAATGCTTTCTTGATTTGCATAATGCATGCTCAGTTACTTGAAAAGTTATTTATCTTTGTTTGTGGGGAAAAGTCCAACTGGGATAAAAAAAACTTTTTCAGCACAAGACCGGGGAGAAAAGCTCTGCATTTAACACCAGTTTTGATTTAGCCATAAAGTACAGTAACATAATATCAGCAGGACTACAAAATATAGGTAAATGTACATAGACGAGAGGAAAAAAACCTAAAATAGCTTACATTAGCATCATTTAGAAATAAACCATGTACACAGTTTTCATAAGTATATACAATGTTGAACATTTATTAGAAATAGACAGAGGCTTGTATATAGCAAAGAGAGATACAACATTGAAAAGGTGCTGTAAAATATTACCTGCAGTTTCTAGAAATTAAATTAATGAAAAGAGGCAGGTTAACTGTGGAAATGTTAGAAAAGGGGAAAGTGGTTGAGAATGAAGTATAGCATGATATCGTAGTAGTAGAGAAACTATGAAAATATTGTTCCATTTAAAATTGCAAAGTGAAGTAATTAGGAAAGTGAGAATGGTTGGGGCTAGTTGGACCATTAAAAGGAGTGTTAGTTTTGGATAGATGAGGGGAGAGAGTGATGAAACTGTCAGAGCAGGGACAGTGAGATAGTTGTAGATTTAATTAGAGAAAAGATTGAGTGTTGTCAACTTAGAGCTTGTGATTAATGTAATTTATGTAAACAAAGTTACTCCTTGTGGTTAAGTGAGTGTCTTTCTAGCCCGATGGTGAAAAGGGGGAAGTGGATGAAGCAAGTATTTGGACAAAACGTAGCAGGTGTGGCCTAAAAAATTATCCATTTTATTTTATTAATTTATTTGATTAATAAAGTGTGTATCATTTATTTTCTTAGTAAGGTGTACCACCCCCTGCTTCTGTCTAGTTTTGAAAGAGTGGATTAAAACGTGTCCCAGCAGCCCTCTTAGTGATGATGCATGTAGTAAGTACACTGCTCAGCTATAATTTCTTGCTAGGAATTGTGTAGATGCAGTAGAGCCTTGTTCAGCAATGTTTCTGAAAAACTCACCCGATGCTAGCATTAATTGCACCACCACTACTCTCATTACAACAGGGTAACTAAAAATGTGTTTTTACTTGCCCAGTCTACTACATTGAGCTTAGAGTTCTGCCCCCTTCCAAATATGCTGTGGAGTTGTTCGCTCACTTATTCAAGAGATTTTTTGCTTATTCGCTCCCTGGGCCAAGAGCTGACAGAACCAGGAGTGGAAGCTGTCATGTTTGTGTTGGTATTGAAGAGTTTTCATTAAACCTCACCTCCCTTTGTGTACACTTGTTCATATCCATGGGGTTGGCATGCAGTGGGCCTTTGCATTGTGAGTCCATCCATCTGCATGTGATGTAATTACTGGGCCCTGATCTCCTTTTACTCCTTGTAGAAACTTTACTTGTGATTCATTGGTCTCCTCCGGGGATTCATCCAAGGAGAACATACTTAAACACACAGTTCCCACCCCTGTCCTCAAAGACAAACAAACAGGCTAAGCCTCCTGTTTCTTCTACTCCCTTGCACCATTTCCATTAGATGATTAGGATGCAAACTGGATGCAAGTCACCCACATCAAAGTCTGGTTTTATCCTTGTATACCATCAGAGCTGGTAATGTAACTTCCAACAAAACCCTCAACCTCCTTATGCAGCTCATGAGCAGGAGTGGAGTACAAAGACTGTACCAATCAAAATATGCTGAGAAGTCTGCATTCTTGGTCATTTGCAGGATAACTTATAGTCCCTGCACCTTTAGTAAAAAGAAAAGGGGTGGGAACATGCTCATTTTGGTAGGACAGCTAAAAACATAAATTCTTTCAGACTTCTTTGTCCGTAACCTGGAATAATGTAATAGGAAAAATAACTGAGAGGAATTTTCTCTGGCTGGAGCCATTGTATCTCAAAAAACAACAGTTATACAAACTTAAATAATGAAAGCATTTATAGGTATCAGCTTTAGCTATACAAAATTAATTAAAAAAAAACTTCAGCAATGCTTTTACTACACTTGCTTTTACAAAGAAAGTCCTTCACTCCATGACTACCAGATAGATTTTAGATGGGAGAGAGGCATGCAGATTTCATGTCACTAGTGTCGCTATGCTACAGGCTAATTGTTACACTGTACATGGTGGGGGTGGGAGATAAGTGTAGATCTGATGTTGTCTTTTCTGTCCATTCCTTAACATATGAACATATGGGGTGTCATATTTGACCTACCTCTGATCTCACTTCGCACACTTCTAAGCTTTAGTGCTCAGGCTCCTCCCCTATCCATAATCCCTTCTGAAAGGAGTGAATTACCCCAGATCTTGTTTACCGCCATAAACGTTTGACAGATCTTGGTGCTCAGTAGTGGTCTCTCTAAACAAACAAACAAAAAAAAAAAGAGTTCTAGAAAGTATTTTTGTTTGGGTTTAATTTTGATCTCCATTGTTTAGCATTTACATATTTATGTTTCCTGTTCCTTCCCCTTTCTCTTTTCTTCTTGCTCCTTTGGGGATTTATTTCATAAAAACTTAAAAAAAAACAGTAGTGATTGTAGTTATCGCTTATTTTTAGTGATAGTTTTAAAACTTTCTGTTTTCTAGAACACTTATTTTGTTCTTTTCCTTTTTCTTTATTCGGACCATGAGGATGGCGGATAAGCCCTCCAGTTTTAAGAAGTGTATAGGTTGCTCCCACAAGCTACCTAACTCAGACACACATGAGATTGCCTTGGGCCTTCTCATTTGGATATTGCTTGCTCTATCTATGAAGCTTTCAGACATCAAGACATTGCAAAAGGAGTAAAAGCTAATTTTAAATCATATCCTTCAGCCTACCACAGGAGAGAAGTCCTCTTCAAGACTGGGGAAGTCTGTGGCTGCTGCTTCTTCCCCTTCTCCATCTTCATCTTCCAAAAAGGCTGAAAAACTGGGAAACATGTAGCAAATATATATATATATTTTTTGCCATTTCATTAAATTTTCATACATTTCATATCCTATTCCATTTGGGCCTGCTACTGAATCTATATTTACCAGTCTAAGCACTTCATCCAACTCATAAAAAGTAATCTCTTTCAACTTCTTTATTTACTTGATCTGAGTTTTTTTACTTCGTATATTTTATTACATTCTTTTTTTTTGTTAAACATTTCCACATAATGATAAAAACACAGAAGACATTATGATAAAAACACAGAAGAACTCTGGTACGACCAAGGTTTCCAGTTTCAGTTTTAATGTTAAAACATAAGCACTTTCGCAGGAAGACCTGCTTCATCAGATGCTAATAAATGCAACTAAAATGTGCTTGTATTTATACAACCTCTAAGAAATACAAGTAGTCACATGATATAATTTGCATCATAATTGCATGATTTTCATTCCATTCTTTCATAAATTCTTTTTATTCCCTTTCCTATTTTAATATAGTCTTTATTTTTATTTTTGTCTATCCATATTGCCAAATGATCTGTGACTCCCATTGCAACTGCTGCTTCTTCTGCTATACTTATTCCTTCAGATATTATAAAGTAATCTATTTTGCATTTAAAGATATCTCTTATATTTCCAGAATTGTCTATTCCATACAGCAAATTTACCCCATTGCATAACTTCTGCCATTTTTCTTATATCCTTTCTTTTTCTTTCACCCATTAAATCACAGTTAAAATCTCGTGTTGTTACAATATTCATATTCACTACTACATAATGTAACATCTGTTGAAAAGGATTCTTACGTTCTTTACAGATAACGCATCTCAAGCTATATTTCTGTATACTTTCTCTTGCCATCTTAAGTCAACAATTGTTAGTTTTCCCATTCTTATTGGTGTTGCGTCTGATATCTTCACTGCTCTCCTACATAATGCTGCTAATCCTGAACAATGTTCATTTTCCAAATTCCATATCATATTTCCACCCCATATTTTTTCTGTTTGAAATCTTTCATTAAAGAATGTTTTCCAAACCAATTATATCTACATTACATGTATTACCCCATTCTAATATCCCTACCGTATTTTTAATACTCTTTACATTTTCCGAAATAATTTTTGATGACTTCTTTCTCTTTTCCTTAATTTAAAGGAAATCATTGTTCTTCACTAATTTTCATTTTCACATGTGATTTTCATTACGTATCATACATTTATATTATTTTCTTTTATATGCATTCCTTTAAACTTCCTTTTCCTGTCTTTTACTCTTTTCCCAATACTTTTTTCCTTTTACCACTTTCCAACTTGTATCTTCATCACTAATTTCCAAATCTTTATCTCCTCTCAATTCTCTTTTCTTATTATTCTATGTCCATCTCTTTTCCATTTTGTTCTGTATTCTCCCCATTTGTTTTCACTATTTTTTTTAAATTAATCTCTTCCTTACAGTCCATTCATAAGTGTGCCCTCTTTGTTTACATGTGTAATAATGCAGTTCGTATCTCTCTGCATTATGGCCTATTTCTCTGCATACATAACATTTATTTTTATCACAATTATTTACAAAATTTCTTTCTTTCCCACAAAAAAGCATGTTCTTGGTTGCCCCCCAGTATTTTACCACACTTTTATTGCCTTCAACATTTATAATACTTGGAATGTGCACAATATGTGTCCATTTTCAAAACAACATTGCAGACCCATTCCCCAGTCTGTAAACCCCCGCCTTTCGTAAACTTTTGAAATGTCCATTATTTCTTTACCCGTAATTTTAAATGTCCTTTTAAAGTCTCTCCCCTTCTGTCCAAAACTGTGTATGTATTTTCTTCTTTGTTTATTGAAAAAAAGCTTGTACTACATAATTGTTCCATGGATTATCATTCTGTCTATTTTCATACTCGCATAGAACATTTTCTGTACCATCACCAGTCTCAGAAGTATTGTCACAAAATGTCTCTGTTTATCAAAATTAAATTTCGTACCTGTTGTTCTTTTATGCCTAAGGCAAGTATTACAGTGGTCCATACCTGATATCTATTCATTTCCTTTTATGCCTAAGGCGAGTATTACAGTGCTCCATACCTCATATCTATTCATTTCCTTTTATGCCTAAGGCGAGTATTACAGTGGTCCATACCTCATATCTATTAATATCCTTTTATGCCTAAGGCGAGTATTACAGTGCTCCATACTTCATATCTATTCATTTAGTTTTATGCCTAAGGCGAGTATTACAGTGCTCCATACCGGATATCTATTCATTTCCTTTTATGCCTAAGGCGAGTATTACAGTGCTCCATACCTGATATCTATTCATTTCCTTTTATGCCTAAGGCGAGTATTAACAGCGGTCCATACCGATATCTATTAATTTCCTTTTAAGCCTAAGGCAAGTATTACAGTGCTCCATACTTCATATCTATTCATTTCTTTTTAAGCCTAAGGCGAGTATTACAGTGTTCCATACCTGATATCTATTCATTTCCTTTTATGCCTAAGGCAAGTATTACAGTGATCCATACCTCATATCTATTCATTTCCTTTTATGCCTAAGGTGAGTATTACAGTGGTCCATACCTTATATCTATTAATTTCCTTTTATGCCTAAGGCGAGTATTACAGTGGTCCATACCTAATATCTATTCATTTCCTTTTAACCCTAAGGCAAGTATTACAGTGCTCCATACTTCATATCTATTCATTTCCTTTTAAGCCTAAGGCGAGTATTACAGTGGTCCATACCTGATATCTGTTCATTTCCTTTTATGCCTAAGGCGAGTATTACAGTGGCCCATACCTGATATCTATTCATGTCCTTTTTTGCCTAAGGCGAGTATTACAGTGGTCCATACCTCATATCTATTAATTTCCTTTTATGCCTAAGGCGAGTTTTACAGTGCTCCATACTTCATATCTATTCATTTCGTTTTATGCCTAAGGCGAGTATTATAGTGCTCCATACTGGATATCTATTCATTTCCTTTTATGCCTAAGGCGAGTATTACAGTGCTCCATACCTGATATCTATTCATTTCCTTTTATGCCTAAGGCGAGTATTAACAGCGGTCCATACCTGATATCTATTCATTTCCTTTTAAGCCTAAGGCAAGTATTACAGTGCTCCATACTTCATATCTATTAATTTCTTTTTAAGCCTAAGGCGAGTATTACAGTGGTCCATACCTGATATCTATTCATTTCCTTTTATGCCTAAGGCGAGTATTACAGTGCTCCATGCCTGATATCTATTCATTTCCGTTTAAGCCTAAGGCGAGTATTACAGTGGTCCATACCTGATATCTATTCATTTCCTTTTAAGCCTAAGGCGAGTATTACAGTGCTCCATACCTGATATCTATTCATTTCCTTTTATGCCTAAGGCGAGTATTACAGTGCTCCATACCTGATATCTATTCATTTCCTTTTATGCCTAAGGCGAGTATTACAGTGCTCCATACCTGATATCTATTCATTTCCTTTTATGCCTAAGGCGAGTATTACAGTGGTCCATACCTGATATCTATTCATTTCCTTTTAAGCCTAAGGCAAGTATTACAGTGCTCCATACTTCATATCTATTCATTTCCTTTTAAGCCTAAGGCGAGTATTACAGTGGTCCATACCTGATATCTATTCATTTCCTTTTATGCCTAAGGCGAGTATTACAGTGGTCCATACCGGATATCTATTCATTTCCTTTTATGCCTAAGGCAAGTATTACAGTGCTCCATACCTCATATCTATTCATTTCCTTTTATGCCTAAGGCAAGTATTACAGTGCTCCATACCTGATATCTATTCATTTCCTTTTATCTTGATCGCACTTCCAAGAAAGGAGGTGGAGTAGCTATCCTATATAAATCTAACCTGAAGCTTACTCTTCTTGACATTGCTCTTACCCAAAACAATAATGTCGAAATAATCTGCTCTAGAGTTCAAATTAATACTACTAAATCAATAAACATCATTTGTGCTTATCTGCCTCCAGGAAATAATATCCCCACATTAGAACAACTTCTTGAACAACTCTCAAATTACCTCCCCCAAGAAACACTACTTCTTGGAGACTTTAACATTGACTGGAAATCTTGTAACAATGCTAACCCTACTTCCCATTTAAACCTTTTTGGTTTCAAACAACTAATTGATAGTGCCACTAGAATAAATAAAACAAGCAAAAAGAAACCACCTTAGACTGGGTTCTTACAAACTCCCCTCACAAAGCTACAAAACTGGCATCCTTCCTGATGACCTTAGCGATCACTCCCTCACATATGTCATTAGAGCTAAAACTCATCAAAACTTACCTACCTCACATAGAACACTATATTCAAAGAAACAATTTAATCCCCAAAGATTTCAAACAGAACTCTCACAATACAATTGGACCCTCTAAAGCACCTCTCTCTCAACAAAGCCATAGAATATTTCAACTCAGCATTCCTTACAATCCTAAACCACCATGCCCCAAGTCGTACCATTAGAATAAAGACCAGAACAGCACCCTGGATTACCTCTAATACTAAACAAAAGATCAGGCTTAAAATAAATCTTGGAAGAAATGGCTCCTCTAGAAACCCAACAGACTATCAAACCTTTAGAGAGCTGAGAAACAAAACCAAAATGCTATTACTTCAGACAAAAGAACTACTATGTAGAACTTCAGCAATCCACAAAAAAGAACCAAAAGGTTCTGGTCTACTATGAATCATCTACTTACCCCAGGTAAAATAGTAACACCTAACCCACAGAATCTAGACCCTGATAATCCCTCTTTAATAGCCAATAACTTCAATAGCTTCTTTACTACTTCCATACAAACACTAGCAAGCCATTTATCCCCTGATGCTTCCCAACTGATCTTAAGTAACACCAACAACGTCATTCCTTCCTTTCAACTTCAACCCATACCCACCTCCTACATACAATCTCTCTTACAAAAACTTAAACCCACTACCCCTCAGCAGATAAGCTTCCTGCTGAATTCCTTCAGGTAGCAGCAAAAGCTATAGCCTACCCTGTTTCGATCCTAATAAACAGATCCATAAAAGAAAGTGATTTTCCAGCAATCTGGAAGATATCACACATCATACCCTTACATAAAGGAGGCAAATCCACTGACCTCTCTAACTACCGCCCAATAGCACTATTATCTCCACTAGCTAAAATCATGGAAAAATGTATACACAAACAACTACTTAACCATCTCCTTCAAAATAACCTACTAGCAAACACTCAACATGGATTTAGACCCTCACATAGTACGACCACTGCACTACTTTCCTTTACTAACACAATAAACTGTAACCGTAATAATAACAAACTAACTGCTTCTCTTTTCCTAGACCTGTCAAAAGCCTTGACATGGTCAACCATAAACTTCTCCTACACATACTAAACTCACTTGCCTTGGATTTTTCCTCCTTAACGTGGTTCTCATCCTACCTTGAAAACCGACAACAAGCAGTACTCTGGAAAAATTCTCTATCTGCTCTACTACCTATCTCCTTAGGAGTACCTCAAGGATCAATATTAGGCCCACTCTTATTCTCTATCTTTATTAATGATCTTCAATCATCTATCCATAACACTACCTGCATACAATATGCAGATGATTCCACCATCATCTGTACAGCTCCCACCCAATCTGAACTCCAGTCACTCACACAATCTACCTTTTCAACCGTTGAACAATGGTTCTCAAAAAGATGTCTCCTTCTCAACTCCAAGAAAACAAAACTGTTACTATTCTCACCTACCCACAAATCTCCTCAACTAAATTTTACTATTACTGCAGCTGACAATTCTCTTATCTCCCCAGATTCTACTACCAAACTGCTTGGTGTTACTATTGATAATAATCTTAACTATGATTGTCATATCAATAACACTATAAAAGCAGTAAATAAAAAGATAGGTTCACTGTACAGAATAAAACCCTTCCTTACTCCAGAAGCACGGACCACCTTAGCTCAATCACATCTTATCTCCACCCTACTGTATGCTTCCTCTATTTACACCAATCTCTCTAAAGGTAACCTGAAAAACTAACTACATCCTATCATAATATAGCCCGCTTTGCCACAGCATCCCAGTACAGAACTCACCACTGTAATAACTTAAAACAATTACAATGGTTAGAACTACCTAACAAGCTTATCTATCAACAACTCTTAATTACACATAACATTCTTTATCAACCAACAAAACACCAGCTCTCAGTAACCTCCTTAACTCCCTACAAAACTTGAAACAGTTATGATCTGCGAAAAGATACAGGTCACCACAACTAGAATTACAAATTCAGCAGGTAACTGTCTATTTTCAAACTCCATAGGGAAAATATGGAATAACCTCCCCACACATTACCTCACTAGACTCCTTTCAACTTTTCAAAAACAACTTCTATTACATCTTAACAACTTCTGGCTCTGCTCCTGTACCAATCCAGACTAAATGACTTCTCGCTCTTCAGCCATACCTCCCTACGTAAAAATCACTATCTTTCCCTGCTATTTCAAATGACTAAATTACTGTACTGTTCTAAAAAAAAAAAAAAAATATGAATATATAGCTTAGGCTATTTGTTTTTTACCTGTTTTTTTTCGCTGTATTTTCTACTACACTAAAATGTATGCATTGTTGCTTAAATGTTTAACCTTGTTTTAATTGTGGAGCTTTTCTCCCCGGGCCTCCACTGAAAATGGAAATTATCCAGCTGGACTAGCCCGGTCAACAAATGTAAAATAAATAATAAATAAATAAAATTATCCCGAAGGCGAGTATTACAGTGGTCCATACCGGATATCTATTCATTTCCTTTTATGCCTAAGGCAAGTATTACAGTGCTCCATACCTCATATCTATTCATTTCCTTTTATGCCTAAGGCGAGTATTACAGTGCTCCATGCCTGATATCTATTCATTTCCGTTTAAGCCTAAGGTGAGTATTACAGTGGTCCATACCTGATATCTATTCATTTCCTTTTAAGCCTAAGGCAAGTATTACAGTGCTCCATACCTGATATCTATTAATTTCCTTTTATGCCTAAGGCGAGTATTACAGTGCTCCATACCTGATAGCTATTCATTTCCTTTTATGCCTAAGGCGAGTATTACAGTGCTCCATACCTGATATCTATTAATTTCCTTTTATGCCTAAGGCGAGTATTACAGTGCTCCATACCTGATATCTATTCATTTCCTTTTATGCCTAAGGCGAGTATTACAGTGCTCCATACCTGATATCTATTCATTTCCTTTTATGCCTAAGGCAAGTATTACAGTGCTCCATACCTGATATCTATTCATTTCCTTTTATGCCTAAGGCGAGTATTACAGTGCTCCATGCCTGATATCTATTCATTTCCTTTTATGCCTAAGGCGAGTATTACAGTGCTCCATACCTCATATCTATTCATTTCCTTTTATGCCTAAGGCGAGTATTACAGTGCTCCATGCCTGATATCTATTCATTTCCTTTTATGCCCAAGGTGAGTATTACAGTGCTCCATACCTCATATCTATTCATTTCCTTTTATGCCTAAGGTGAGTATTACAGTGGTCCATACCTCATATCTATTCATTTCCTTTTATGCCTAATGCGAGTATTACAGTGGTCCATACCTCATATCTATTCATTTCCTTTTATGCCTAAGGCGAGTATTACAGTGCTCCATACCTGATATCTATTCATTTCCTTTTATGCCTAAGGCAAGTATTACAGTGCTCCATACCAGATATCTATTAATTTCCTTTTATGCCTAAGGCGAGTATTACAGTGCTCCATACCTCATATCTATTCATTTCCTTTTATGCCTAAGGCGAGTATTACAGTGCTCCATACCTGATATCTATTCATTTCCTTATATGCCTAAGGCGAGTATTACAGTGCTTCATACTTCATATCTATTCATTTCCTTTTTATGTCTAAGGCGAGTATTACAGTGCTCCATACCTGATATCTGTTCATTTCCTTTTATGCCTAAGGCGAGTATTACAGTGCTCCATACCTGATATCTATTAATTTCCTTTTATGCGTAAGGTGAGTATTACAGTGCTCCATACCTGATATCTGTTCATTTCCTTTTATGCCTAAGCCGAGTATTACAGTGCTCCATACCTGATATCTATTAATTTCCTTTTATGCCTAAGGCGAGTATTACAGTGCTCCATACCAGATATCTATTCATTTCCTTTTATGCCTAAGGCGAGTATTACAGTGCTCCATACCAGATATCTATTCATTTCCTTTTATGCCTAAGGCGAGTATTACAGTGCTCCATACCTGATATCTATTCATTTCCTTTTATGCCTAAGGCAAGTATTACAGTGCTCCATACTTCATATCTATTTATTTCCTTTTATGCCTAAGGCGAGTATTACAGTGCTCCATACCTGATATCTGTTCATTTCCTTTTATGCCTAAGGCGAGTATTACAGTGGTCCATACCGGATATCTATTCATTTCCTTTTATGCCTAAGGCGAGTATTAACAGTGGTCCATACCTGATATCTATTCATTTCCTTTTATGCCTAAGGCGAGTGTTACAGTGCTCCATGCCTGATATCTATTAATTTCCTTTTATGCCTAAGGTGAGTATTACAGTGCTCCATACCTCATATCTATTCATTTCCTTTTATGCCTAAGGCGAGTATTACAGTGCTCCATACCTCATATCTATTCATTTCCTTTTATGCCTAAGGCGAGTATTACAGTGCTCCATGCCTGATATCTATTCATTTCCTTTTATGCCTAAGGCAAGTATTACAGTGCTCCATACCGGATATCTATTAATTTCCTTTTATGCCTAAGGCGAGTATTACAGTGCTCCATGCCTGATATCTATTCATTTCCTTTTATGCCTAAGGTAAGTATTACAGTGCTCCATACCTCATATCTATTAATTTCCTTTTATGCCTAAGGCGAGTATTACAGTGCTCCATATCTGATATCTATTCATTTCCTTTTATGCCTAAGGCGAGTATTACAGTGCTCCATACCAGATATCTATTCATTTCCTTTTATGCCTAAGGCAAGTATTACAGTGCTCCATACCTGATATCTATTCATTTCCTTTTATGCCTAAGGCAAGTATTACAGTGCTCCATACTTCATATCTATTAATTTCCTTTTATGCGTAAGGTGAGTATTACAGTGGTCCATACCTCATATCTATTCATTTCCTTTTATGCCTAAGGTAAGTATTACAGTGCTCCATACCGGATATCTATTAATTTCCTTTTATGCCTAAGGCAAGTATTACAGTGCTCCATACCTCATATCTATTCATTTCCTTTTATGCCTAAGGCGAGTGTTACAGTGCTCCATGCCTGATATCTATTAATTTCCTTTTATGCCTAAGGCGAGTATTACAGTGCTCCATACTTCATATCTATTCATTTCCTTTTATGCCTAAGGCGAGTATTACAGTGCTCCATGCCTGATATCTATTTATTTCCTTTTATGCCTAAGGCGAGTATTACAGTGCTCCATGCCTGATATCTATTCATTTCCTTTTATGCCTAAGGTAAGTATTACAGTGCTCCATACTTCATATCTATTAATTTCCTTTTATGCGTAAGGTGAGTATTACAGTGCTCCATACTTCATATCTATTCATTTCCTTTTATGCGTAAGGTGAGTATTACAGTGCTCCATACCTGATATCTATTCATTTCCTTTTATGCGTAAGGTGAGTATTACAGTGCTCCATACTTCATATCTATTAATTTCCTTTTATGCATAAGGTGAGTATTACAGTGCTCCATACCTGATATCTATTCATTTCCTTTTATGCGTAAGGTGAGTATTACAGTGCTCCATACCGGATATCTATTAATTTCCTTTTATGCCTAAGGTGAGTATTACAGTGCTCCATACCTGATATCTACTCATTTCCTTATGCGTTTTACTCTGTATTCTCACCTCTAATTTTCTTTTCTTGCTGTCATCTCTCTTCTTTTCTTTCTGCTCTTCATAATTGCTCCTGATTGTCTCTGCATATGTTTTTCTTTTTTGAATATTGTCCCTTTTTTGTATCATCTCCAAATTGTCCTTTTATGTTTTCCTCCATTGTCACCCCAGTAAACATCTCCATTTTCCAGTTCACTCTGATTAACCTCATGCAGAACGTCATCCTGCAACCCTTGTGAGTGGAGGGCTGTAACAACACATTCTTCTTTTGCCATCTCTTCCTACTCAGCGAACAACCATATCTTCCTGTGAGCTGGAGTTCACCTCTTTTCCTCCCATTACTCTCTCCATGTCGCCCACTGCACTAGGAACGAGACGTGCAGATACTTGTATGAGCCTCGAGTAGGGGAAGTTCCCTGAGACTCTGGCCAAATTTGTCCTAGTAGTATAAATACCACTTTGGGTCTCTCTCATAAAGGGGCTACTAGCCTAGTGAGACTAACCTGGTCAACAAAGGTTAAACAAGTAGATAAAATAAATAAAAACATTGCTGTAAGTGAAGCAAAGTTCCATAGTAAGTACCTGGTTTGACACATGGCACATTTTGATACGTCATAGAAGTGATGATTACTATAAGCAACATTTCCATTACATTTTCATGTCATTAACTTGTGCTCCTTTTATAGTTCACAGTCAGCTGAATTTACAGTTTCAAAATCATGCTTATTGATAAGAATACAGCAGAGAATTTTCATTGTTATCAAGAGATGCTGGGCTATAAAGAAGCAGGGTGTCTACACTGCCAGCAGTTTGGAATTTTGGGTACGAAGTTCAGTTTTGCTGGGTAAAGGAGAAGTGGTTGGCTGAAGACAGATTTGTGTTTTTGGTGGGACACATAACTGCTAAAGTGCCTCCTAGGATGCCTATGGGGGCCACTGCATAGTGAATAGGTTGAGTAACTACAAATGGTTATATTTGTGAGTATTCACTGAAGCTTTTGCCTGTATGTAATATGGGGGGGGGGAGTTGATAGGTCTGACTAAAGTAATAAAGTCTCTTGCAACACTTCAACTGTGACAGATAGTTTACATGGTGGGAGACTGTGGCATGAGGCCACCAGATGATGTGGAACAAAAAGAAAACAACAAAAAAACAGAGTTTAGACACTGAAGTAAGTTTACGTTCTGTGCCCCTCCACAACCCCCCTCAACTTAAATATACCAAATCCGAGATTGCAACACAGTGGAGAAAACAGCAAAGTCACAAGAACGGCCCTGTGATTTTTTTTCCCTGGGAAAAAAATCGCTGTTCTATGCCTTCGACATTGTCAACTTTCATGGTTTTCAATTTGACAGAAGAATGTTAGCTATTTTAAGCGTTCGCTCTTGTGATAGGAACTCGTTAGGACTGCGGCAACAGGTAAACAGAATGAAGAGATATTTCAGCAAGTGTATAATTTGTAACTGTTGCATTGCTTTGGGTGTGTACGCTGTTGTAAGCGGACAGCGAGTATCAAAGTTCCATGCATTGTTGCTGTTCTCTTTTATGACCTAGACTTACTTACATGAAGCATTTGAAATGTGTCACATCCTGTCCTTGTATTTTGTTACTGTGCAAATACTTCTTTTCATCAACGTCACTTTTGCTAAACTCATTCTTAACTTTTTGACTTCTTTTGCATATCTTTGCTTTTTCCTTTTAGACTGATTGAGGAGAAGAAGAAGCATCAGGAACTTATTCTAGAAATATGTTCTGAGAAAGACAGACTGAAAGATGAAATTAGAAAACAAGCTGAAGTAGAGAAGCAACACATAAACACTGTAAAACAGGTAAAAAGTGCCATATCTTTGTACAATATACTAGTGTACAGGAGAAGATTCTGGTATTGATGTGCACTAGCACATTTACAGTACAGTAAGTCTCAGGCCAGTTTTGTTCTTGTGTTATAGAGAGCCACAATGTTTAAGCAGTAATGCACACAATCCTGCATTAACTTCTCCCATTTGTCATGATCAGTTTTTTATACTGCTGATAAAGTCCCTGTGATGCCATTGCATATATGTTGGTGAGTTATGGTACTCAGCTACTGGGCTGCATCCCCTTTAAATGTCAGTGCTGTTTAAATTATCTTTATTTTATTTTTGCTGTGTTTTCTTTAGATCCCATTTCAGGTGTCAAAATTTCACATAACTGCATTCATTGAGTTTCAAGTTTGTATTAAAAGGTTTCTAAATAGCCGAGCATTTAAACCTTTGTAGTGCTTCAGCTGGGCTGGTTTGGCTGCTAGATGGAGAAACGAGCAGTCATTTCTCATTGGCTCTGGGCAGGTGCAGCTCTTAGTTTTGGACTTCAGGACTGCAGTGCCCCCCCCAGGTGTAAAATGAAGACAACAGAATTTTAAAATAATTAGCTGCGAGTCCCGGAGCTGCGCATGCATGCTCTGTGAGTTCCTATCTGGACTGCCATTTAACCAGTCTGGATTACGAAGAGAAGGCATCAGTGTACAGATGCCCAGAAGTCTATGTGGTTTGCAACCTTATAGACTGGAAGGATAGTGGACTGCAACTTATGCAGTCATGTACATGGATGGATAGCAACTGATTGGCTCCCTGGAAGGGGATTTGTACTTGATGCTCTCGCTGCAGAGAATTGGGTTCGGGAGCTGCTGCAAGGGAATGTACAGGTACTTGTTTGTATTTGACTAACTGCAAGGGAATTGGGTTCAGAATGTGTTGTGTGTTTTTGTGTGTGTGTGTGTGTGTGTGTGTGTGTGTGTGTGTGTGTGTGTGTGTGCGTGTGAATGTGCATCTGTGCGTGCGTGTACGTGTGAGTGTGTGTGCCTGTGCATATGTGCGTGCGTGTGTGTGTGAGAAATGCCCCGGTTAACTATACCTGGTGGCTAGAGTTACTCAGGCTCAAACCCTGTACCTTGGGTACAGTTAACAAGAGCCTGAATTCCCTACCCACCACCACTTGTGAAAACTGTTCAGATTTTTGCCTCAGATTTTTGTTCTGCTCCTCATAAAACCTGTGGGTTTTCCTGGATTTTGAATTTACTACATAAATGACGGGCATTTGAATCTCAGACTTCATATTCTCCAGAAAATACATGGTAACACAAAATCTTTTATTCTAGCAATTTTCTAAGTTTATAAGATCAATATTTGAAATTTGTCCTTATTTTTGGGGTTGTATTCCCCCATTATAGGCTTTGTCCAGGTCTTTTGTGCTATGAGGTTGAGAGCTATGGTGAGAACTACTGAATTCACTGAATATGTTTGGGGGCTGTATTCCCCCATTATTGGGTTTGTCCAGGTATTTTGTACTAAGTGGTTGAGAGCTATGGTGAGAACTGAATTCACTAAATGATATCCATTTAAGTTTTAGTCTTCCTGTCTTTCAGGAAACAGCTGATTTGGCATAGTGGTATGTTGCTTTGACTGTAGTGCACAGGGTCCTGGGTTCAAGACTTGGCAGTGAAATTCATGGTGGTAACACAACATTTTATTCTAGCAACTTTCCAATATTATACAAGCAATGTTTAAAATGTGTCCCTGGTTTTGGGCTTTTGTCCCCCCATAAATTTTGGCCTTTTCCAGGTTTCATGTGCTGCACAGTTGAATGTCGAGTGAATTTTACAAGGTGCTGAGAGCTTAAGGGAAGACAAGTTTAGTGCTGCTTATACTGAGTCTGCTTGCATTGTTAATAGCATAACAGGTTGAATACTTGCTTTTGATGCAAAAAGGCTGTTGGTTCTACTCCCACGGTATTTAGATGCATTGCTGATACTGTACTGTGATGTACTTTTAAAGGGGGTGGATGCTGCAGTCCTGAGAATGTCCTCTTTGGAGGAGATACCTAGTAACTGTGAACCTGTTATCAGTTTGCCATCCATTCCTTTTTGCAGTGTTAACTAGCTTATCATTTTAATGCAACATAGACAATTTATTCCTCAAAGACATCAGGAACTTTATTTGTAGATGAAACAACAAAATATAAAGTTGTTTGCTAGCAGCAACCTCTTCATTAGCTACAGATCTCTATACTTTGGAATTATTTAGATGACTTCTGCTTCTGCAGAGATTGTGCATATTTACTTGATACTGGTGGATTGTAGAAGTTTGAGTAGAATTTTATGATGGAAATGTTCTGAATTGGGCAGTTTTGTCATTTTCTTTCATTGTTTACTGGAAAAATGTTCAAAACAGTAAATTTAAAACACATCTAACAACTGTATTGTATTATACAAGGAGTATAATTTAATACAATCAGGAAGGTGTTTATTGATTATCTGATCAGATCAGGTATGCCCCCTCCCAGTTCTTGGCTGGATGTGTTCAATTAGGAACCAGTTAAATCAACTGTCTACAAGCACAAACTTTTTTTGTTACTGAATAGTTTCACTGATTGAGTCTGAATGCTACTGAAAGTGATGATGTCATATTGAAGCAATCACTTCTCTGAGATCATTGTTTTTTTTTTTTGGGGGGGGGGTACTTATTGTCCACACCTAGGGAGCCAAGTCCGTCGTGTAGGATTTCTGCTGCACAATTCTCCTGGCTGAACTATACCTCTTAACTGTCCAGATTTTCACAGAATGAATAGATTTTTATTTCTTATTTTTGGCTTGTTCCTCATAAAATGTGTGGTTTTCTGGCAAATCATTTAGGAATGAAGTCACTTAATGACAGACATTGAGTTTCAGACTTCACACCCTTCAGAAAAATGCATGCTAAAGCAAGACCTGTTGTTCTGTCAAGTTTATACAAGTGCAATTTTTAGTACTCTGTTTTGTTCCCCAGTGTATTTGGCCTTGGCCAGATTTCCTGCGTTAAGAGGTTGAGAGGTATGTGCAAATAAATTGCTTTATAGAATCAGGTATAGCCAAACCTCTCAACTGTCCCCAATTTTAGCTCAGAATGTTGCTCTCCCCTTATAATCCCGCTGCAAAATGGCAGTTTTGGAAGAAATGTGGAGGGTTTACAGTTAATAAATTGTAATGATCAGAGTTACAGATTACTTTTATTTTAGCAATGCATGTAGATTCTCTTTTTTTGTCAGCAGCTCAACTAATATTAAAAAGTGGCCCTTCTTTGACAGGTTCCCAACTGTATTGTGTGTCTATTTTATAAGTTTGCATCACATTTTTGGTCCGTTTTTCATAAAATTGTGGATGTTCTTCATTCCACATTGCTGCAGTCCTAACAATTGGGTAGTCCGCTGTCCCAGCGCATTAGTCTGGTAATGCGCATGACCATATCTCAGTCTTTGCAGTTTCTGAAGTGAGTGACCGAATCAATCAAAGTTGTACCTGGGGAATATTTTGTTTTTGCCTCAGTATTTAACCGGATGTCAGAAAAGTGAATAACTGTATTTCTTGTGGGAAACAGATACCTCATAGGGATTACCATACCTTGTGTATACCTTGTTTAGGGCCTGACGCGGCGTTGTTGTTGATGCCGCTCTTGTGCTAGATTTAACAAGCACTATTAAGAGAAGGTTAGACTGTGCCAGGTTAGTTTTTGGGAAGCGTTGTAATTATAAAATGCCGTCGGATGCTCCGCGCTTTGGGCCGCCCAAAAAGCGCAGGACAAAGCAGCAAAGCCTAGATTGGAAGAACCGACAGTCCGGACGCCGGGTTCTTAGAAAACTCAGTGGAGCCGGAGGTTCTGCAGGAGGGTTTTTTGGAGTCTCAGGAGAGACTTTACTGTTACAGGATGTGTCCTCTCAGGAGGTAGGCCAGGCTGAAGGGGCTTCTCAGGTGGCTGTTCTTCCCTCTTCCTAAGGTGGTTAGAGCCTCCCCTTCTGTTTCCAAGGCTTCTTTGAGAGGCAGGCCAGGTTTAACTTCAGTGGGGGTTTCTCCTAGCTCTTCAGGATCTTTGCCTAAGAAACATATGCTTAAAATGGCAGAGGATTTGATTACTATGATTAGAGGTTCTATGCCCCCTCCTGATAAGAGGCCTAGGGTGGAACCTGAGTTTGAGAGTTTTGAGCAGTGTTCGAGGCTTCTGAGTCTTGGCTGAAGACTTGCAGGAGTTTCCTCCTTATTCTGATTCTGATGTGGATGATTCTACTCCTTCAGCTTCTCCTCCTGAGGATTTTTCATTTTCAGAGACTCTTCATTCCATGAGGGAGCATTTTAAATGGGAAGGTCAAGATTTCTCTGATTCCAGGAAGAGGCTTAGGAATTCTTGTTTTACCCCAGCATAGGCCTTTAGCTATACCTCCTGTTCTGAATGTGGTGGAAGATGTTTTTGCAGAGGCTTCCCTGAACCCTGATTCTTTGCCTCCTGCCCCAGTTAAACCAGATAGGTACTATAGGGTGCCTGAAGCTCATAAGTATCTTTTAAGAGTCCTAGGGCAGACCCGAAACTGTCTCTCAGGGGCCTAAAGGTGTTAAGGCTTCTGTTGTTAAAAATCCTGTTCCTCCTGATAAAGAGGCAAGGGCTTTGGATAGATGGGGAAAGAAAGTGTATACTTCTTCCACTTTAGCCATGAGGGCGTTGAATTGCCAGTTTCACATGTTAAAATATCAAAATTATCTCCTTTCACAATTGAAGTCTAAGGTGGATGCTCTGGCGGAAGGTATTGAGTGTAAAGAGTTGCAGGATTTAGTTCATGTGTCTGAACAGGTGGGTAAGCATTCCTTGCAATGTGGTTTTGATGCTGTGCAGGCCTCCTCGAGGGTGGCTGCCACTGGTTCTGTTCTCGTGAGGCACGCCTGGTTGAGGGATCAGAATTTAGTTGAGCATGTTAAGACAAGGATTTTGGATGCTCCATTACAGTCGGACGTGTTGTTTGGTTCGCCTGTGGAAGCAGTTTTAAAGAAAATGGAGGACAAGGCTAAGTCTATGCAAACTGTTAAAGATTTTTTGCAGGTGCAGCCTCCAGTTTAGTCGAAACTGGCCTACCAAGGGCTGGACATCTCCTGCTTATGATTCCCACCCTAGCGGTAGGTCTAGACGTGGTAGGGCAGAGCTCAAGGTTCTTTTAGGCCTAGAACAGGGAGTTCACCTGCTCAGACTTCTGGTGAGGGCAGGGGTCAGTCCTTTCGTAAACAGACCCAATGACCTGCCTTTTCAGCTGCCAGTACATTCTCGTCTGGCAGCACCTTTGGGAGGAAGGCTGGCTCTTTTCAAAGAAAATTGGGATTTAATTACCCAAGACAGATGGGTTTTGGATATCATTCACCACGGTTACAGGTTTTATTTCCATACCTTGCCTCCTTTCCAAGGCATGCCAGACATTCCTCCTCTACAAAGAAAAGAGGCTCACAAGCAAATTTCTGTTACTCCAAATAGGGGCCATTCAGCGGTTCCTGTGCCAGAAAGGGGCCTAGGATTTTATTCGCCTGTGCCTAGTACCAAAGAAGGGGAACACGTGCGGACCAATTTTGGATTTATCTATCCTCAACACTTATCTGGACATTCGCAAGTTCAAAATGTTGGCGTTACAACAGCTTTTACCTCTGCTGGGCAAAGATCACTGGATGGTAACTTTAGATCTCAAGGAGGCTTACCTTCATGTGCCTATCAGACTAAGTTGCAGGAAGTATCTGCGTTTTGAGCTGGAAATTCCCATTATCAGTTCTCTGCATTGCCTTTGGCTTATCTACTGCGCCCAGAGTTTTCACAAGGTTCTGGCTCCAGTGATAGCTTACTTCAGGCTAAAAGGAATACAAATCTATCCTTACTACGACTGTCTGATTCTGGCTCAAGAAAAGGAAGACCTTTTACAGCATTTGGAATATGTGATAGCAGTGCTAAGATGCCTAGGGTATTCTGTGAACGAAATAAAGTCCAGTCTAGTACCCTCTCAAGACATGTGCTTTCTGGGTGTGAGACTGAATACAGCAGCCAGATGGCCTTTTAACCCCGACAAACAAAGAATCTTTCCATTTACTTCCATCCACTATCTCTTCAGTCCAGGCTGACTGCAAGGACAGTCCTTCAAGCCTTAGGGTTCATGGCATCTTGTATTCTGGTGCTTCCCAATGCCAAACTGCATATGAGGAAGCTGCAATGGTATCTCAAAATGTATGGACACAGCACTGCCAGGATTTGGACACTGTCATTCAAATAATACCTTGCATTCAACAGGAATTTTTGTGGTGGGCTCAGGAATGTCACCTAAACAAGGGACTCTCTGTGACCCGCCCACAGGCGAGTCAGATTCTAACGACAGATGCCTCAGACATTGCTTGGGGAGCTCATCTAAATGGAAAGTGGATACAAGACAAGTGGCCTGCCAGACTACAGCATCTACATATCAACATGAAGGAGATGTTAGCAGTCCAGTTTGCATTAATGGCTTTCAAGGAGTTACTTCTTCCAGGGCAGGTGTTGATTCTAACAGACAACACAACTGTCATGTGGTACATCAACAAACAAGGGGAACACATTCTTACCCGTTATGCAGGCAAGCAATGATTTTATGGGAGATCAATACCAGCTTGCAACTAACTCTTCAGGCAAGGTTTCTGCGGGAGCACAGAACTCCTTAGCAGATGTGTTAAGCAGACAAATCATGGATCCCCACAGTGGAAACTGGATCTTCATGTATTTGGAAATTGACAGTGTCATGGGAACTCAGACATAGATCTGTTCGCTTCTCCACTAAACCACCAGCTGCCAAAGTTTTGCACAAAGAGGTTTCATCACACAGCTTGGAAAGTGGATGCTCTTTCTTTCAGTTGGAAAAATCTTCATGTGTATGCCTTTCCACCTCTGCCTCTTCTCCCAAAGGTGCTCCTAAAGGTCAGACAAGACAAGCCAAGGATGATTTTAATAGCTCCAGATTGGCCTCGGCAACACTGGTACCCATTACTGAGGAGTCTGGTAAGGAAGCCTCCATGGCCTTTACCTTTGATTCCACACCTGTTGTCTCAGAGGGACGGTCACCTGCTCAATGTCAAGCTTCACTCTCTTCATCTAACAGCCTGGCATATTCTGTTTTGAAACACAGCAGGTCTCAACTTCCTCAACAAATTTTAAATGTGATTATGGAAGCCAGAAGACCTAGTACAAGGAAAGTGTACCCAGAAAATGGAAGAGATTTTATATTTGGAGATTTCTGAGCCTAATTTGAGTGTGGCTCTTCAATATCTTACTGAGTTATTGGACAAAGGGGTGTCTTTTTCTTCCATTAAGATTCATGCTGCAGCAATTTCAGCTCACTATGATTGTGACCCACCATTGTTTTCATCTTTGTTCTTGTTCAAGCAATTTCTTAGAGGGCAAAGAATATAAGACCCCCAGTAGAGCTCCTACTCCTGCTTAGGATCTCAATTTTGTGTTGGAGAAACTTACTCTACAACCTTTTGAGCCGGCTACTGCTGAATTGAAATACTTGTCATGGAAGACTGCTTTTTGTTGGCCATTACTTCTGCAAGAAGGGTTTCTGAATTGCAGGCCCTTATGGCGGTAGAGCCTTTTTGATTTTCCATAAGGATAGGGTATCATTACGTACTAATCCTTCTTTTATGCCTAAGCTGGTTTCTAGTGTGGCTTTAAACCAAACTATTCATTTGCCTACTTTCTATGCAGATCCCCAAAATAAGGGAAAAGATTTTGCACACTTTAGATGTACACAGGCAGTTGCGTTATTATTTAAGCAGGACTAAGGATTTTAGGCAGTCTCAGCAGTTGTTTGTTTCTTTTGCTTTGAGTTCTCAGGGCAAGCCTGTGTCAAAACAAACTATTTCTAAGTGGATTGGGTTTTGCATTGCATTTTGTTATTCCCATCATGGCAAGGAGATTCCAGCTGGGATTAGGCCTCATTCCACTAGGGCTACTGCCACTTCAACAGCATTCTAAGGGGGTGGCAACTAAGGATTTTGGAGGCAGCTACTTGGAGTTCAGTGCATACTTTCTCTAAGCATTACCACCTTCCTCTCTACTCTAAATCTAGGGCTGGTTTTGCCACAGCTATTTTGCAAGGCATGTTGACAGCTCCTGCTTCTTTATGATTTGCCAGCCTCCTTACCTCTGCTTTGGGATTCTACCCAATTGTTAGGACTGCAGCAATGTGGAATGAAGAACATAGTACAGTTTTGTACCTACCATAAATGTAGATGTTCGAGGATCCACATTGCTGCAGCCCAATTTACCCTCCTCCTTCCCCTCTGTGTTTAGGGTGGTTGTGTGGGTGAGGTTATACTCTTGTACTTTTGTATATATTGTACATATTTTTGGTGCAGGAGTGTTTGGTGTTTTGGTTTTGGCCTTGTCTTTTAGGGTCTTCTGACATCTGGGGCAAAAAAGACTGAGAGGATATAGCGTCGGTCATCCGTCATTAGTACTGTAGCACTGCGTCTAGACTCGCCGCGCCCCCGACACGTCAGCCATATACTTATTTGGTCGCTCGGCGACTGGGGAGGCGGGACTACCCAATTGTTAGGACTGCAGCAATGTGGATCCTCGAACATCTACATTTATGGTAGGTACAAAACTGTACTTTTTCTGGCAAATTATTGGCAAATCATTAAAGACTGAAGTTTGAACATAATAACAGGCATTTGAGTCTCAGATTTCATACCTTTCAGAAAATTTATACTAATGCAAGACCCATTCTCTTATCATTCTAAATTTTAAGAGCAATATATAAAAAATTGTCCTTTTTGGGCCTTTGTCCCACCTGTATTTATGGCTTTTTCCAAATTTCTTGCTCAGAGGTTGAGAGGTATGACAAATGAGTCAGGCCATCACCGTCAGCCAGAGACATTTCAAATTGTGACATACTTGTTGTACCCCACTCCCCCATGTAGTGACTCTGGAAGTGTCTAAGAAGGGCACAGTTATGCAGTGTAAGTGTGCAAAGTATCCCCCCATCCAAGGCAGACACAAGTACTACAGTGGCTTTTTATCTGTCCTTGATTTTGCAGAATGTTCGGGTTTTCTGTCATATTTTTATACTGTTGATTTATGCTTCTTATTATTCCAGAAATGCATGTTGTTGCAGTGCCTCTTGCTCTGTGTTTAAGTAGCAATGCTTTAATGACCATCAGGTAAGCTTGTCTGAGATTGTAAGATGCAAGTAAGCTTTAATAAGCATACTGTTAAATAATTATCAACATTGAAAGCCTTTTTGTTGTTGCCATGCAGAGAATATTTACATAACTAGATAACGTACAAGCCTTAGGTATTGAAATGCATATTTTATTTATTTATTTATTACATTTGTTAACCAGGAAAAGTCCGACTGGGCCAGTAGCCCATTTTCATGGAGGCCTGGGGAGAAAAGCTCCAGAAAAAGAACATTACAATGCAAAAACAGTACAATATTTACATATGAACATGAAAAATACACAAATTCTGTTACAGGTTTAAGTACAGAACATGAGAATGATGGTACATGACCAATAACATATTACTCAAATAGAATGTTACATATGAAATAGTAGGTTGAAACAGTCTTGAATATTACAAAGTCAACAGTATACAGCTGTATTCCCAGGGGTGCCAAACACCTTTTTGAGGAGGAGGAGTAATAAGAGCCAAGAACTGATAGTAATAATCAGAGAGAGAAGTAGTGGCAAGAGGGTGCAGACTATTGTAGAGCAGAAAGGGGGTGGGATAGGATAAGTGGAGTTAGCCAGGAGAATGACAGGATCAGAGGCAATGATTAGCTAGGAAGTTTTGAAGTAGTTGTTAGAACTCAGGAGGGTCTAGATTTTTGGTGATGGTTTATAGGAGAGAATTCCAGAGTTAGGTAATTTTTATTGGAATAGAGACAATCACCGTGATAGTTGTGGGAGTGGGTGACATTCAGCACAGGTTTATTGGAGAATCTAAGGAGCCTAGGATTGTGACTAGGCTGGACAGGATTTGAGAGAGCCAAACAGTTTGTGGGTTGGTGTATTAACTTGTGGGTCAAAGTAAGTTGGTTGAGAGATAAACGGTTAGGGTGTTATAACCAGTTTAGTTGGGAGAGCACAGTACAGTGGTGGGGCATTTGTGGCAAACCTGGCAATTTTGTTTTAGCAAGATTCTAAATTATTTAGAACAGTCTTGCAGTATTTGTAGTAAAGGACAGGATTACAATAATTTCAGAAGCTCATTACATTTGTTGGAGACTTGCAGTCATCTTTGCAGGCTTTACCCATAAACTAAACAAAATGCCAATCTATCATGTGTGGTCCATAACCTGTGCAATAATCTTTTAAGCAGTTTATCTTGAGCTTGTTTGCTGTTCATTTTTTACTTTGATAATGTTTTCCCCATGAAACAAGTAGATAGTTGTTGTCAGGCAGCAGGTCTTTTTTGGATAAGAAACATTTTTACAAGTGGGGTAATCGGTATCACAGAGATTGCTACTTTCAGCATGTTACTTGGTACTTCTATAAAGCTGAATATAAATTATAAATAGAACTGCAGTGCAAGGAAAAGTAGTTTGAGTTTAGTGCTGCTTGTTTTTTATACTTGTTTGAGTTTAGTGCTGCTTGTTTTTTATACTTGATTTTGACTGGCATTCCAGTAATGCATTTAAAAAGTAATTTATTTTTTCATGCCTCACAACCTTTTTGTTTCCATCTAGATGTTAATTAAGTAAGCTGTCATGTAACCAATGCATTGAAATATTTTTTTTCTTCTCCACTTCATTTTGTTTTGATTGGACTCTCATAATGATGGTTTGGCTCCCAGGGCAGCGTATTTAATTAAAGTCCCAGTTTTTGTGGTTTTTGAGCATAGTTCTGCCCCTTTCTAGTTGGCCACTCCCCTTCCTGTTGGCCCCACCCATGCAACTGTCTCCTGCAGCACCCCTTTGATTTGAAGTCACCAGCCACCACTGGCCCAGGGTGTGTCAGGTGACTGATGCCTGAGGCAGCCCGAGAAACAAAAGCGGAAGTGTTCTTTGCTTGCTCTGGAGCAGCTGAATTATAAAAGAAAAACTGTTTGTGTATAAAATAATATTTTTTTTGTCTTTAAGTTGTCAATGATAACCACTGTTTTAGATGGTATATCATTTTTTTATTAACAACCCCCCAGTGTAAGGCTCAACTCTAAAACTGTAATGGTAATTTAAGACTCCTTAGATTTCAGTGACAGAGGTCTGATAAGTGCTGTACTTTGGAAAAGCATCTATATCTGTTAACTGTGCTTGCTCTGTGGGCTTACAGCCTCCATAATGCTAACAGGATGTGGTATGCAGTACATAAGGTAGATTGGTTGTTGCTGCCTTGTGATAACTACTTTTCCAAATGCATATCATACTCCAAAATACTCCCAGGAGCAATGTTATAACAGTTTGTCTAAAGTAATTATTAGATAGACATGTGTTTGTGAGTAGGGATGCTTGTGCTCTCCTGTTTGCATAAAGTAATTGTCAGACAGGAATACGTAAGTGTCTGAGTATGTATGCATAGGTTTGGTTCTTGTAACTCTAAATTATATTAAGCTTTACATTTTCCACTGCTACATTTCTGACATTGAAATGCATTTTTGAGAAGACAAAAGTGGTGTGTGTGTGTGTGTTTGGGGAGTTGAGTACACAGTAGTACTTAATTGCCCACCTAGAGTACCGCTGCTAAGTATGCAGACATAAATACTAAGGTGTGCTTGTGTGTGTGTTCATTTTTCCATCCATCTTTGTGCATGTCTGCATGCATACATGTATGCCTGCATGCATGTACATTGTGTTTATGTACATGCATTTGCATGTGCCTGCTCACGTAAATGTATATTTGCAGGCAAACACACACACGTGTGTGTGTGTGTGTGTGTGTGTGTGTGTGTGTGTGTGTGTGTGTGTGTGTGTGTTACGTATGTATTAGTGCATGCATGTGTGTGTTTCTCTCCTTCGGCTTGTATAAATGTACATGTGTGTACGCGTGTGTGCATGCATGCATCCGTGTTGTGTGTCTGCATGCATACTTGTATAGGCATGTGTATAAGTGAGACCTATTCCAGTAAGCCCCACCTATTTATTTGCTTCCTGTAGCTCCTTCCCTGATTAGAAGTTACCAGTGGTGTAATATCTGTGATGTGTTTTGCAGCAGCTGTTTAGGTCACTTGAATTTGTGTAGTTTCTGTCCTGCATTGTAAACTGAGATAACTTTGTAGATTGCAGGTGACTGGTCCATATGTGTATAATTGTGCTTGCTAGGCTCACATCATATCTCTCTAAAAGGTTGATCTGAGAATGTCTGGATTATGTTTACTGTCACATTATTGATTTTACCTTGTTTGCCAACTGTAACTGGACAAACATGCATTCTGTAAAACACCTGCTGCGTTTCAGCATTGACTAAAAGTTTGGAAGAAATTAAATTTAGCTTATGGCATCTTTCTGTCGTATTAGAAAGGTGCATTAAATGTTGCAAATGTCTGGCGTTGAGGAGGTTACATTTTTGCATGCTCATCTGGTTGACATGATGCATTTTAAACAGCAGGTGGTTGAAATGTGAAATAGAATGGAGGAGCTGGTTGGCTTTGTAGAAGGTGTGGATCAGCGGTTAGTTGTATTGGAAGACAAGATGTGTAGAAAGAAGTTGAAATTAAGTGAAGTTTTGTAAGGACTCGATTTAATGATGTTTGTGAAAGCAGAGATGGAACAGTGGACATATTTTATAAAACTGATCGGGAGTTTAGAAAGTGTGTAGACTGCCTTTGACTGAATCACAGATCATATGGGGGAAACCTTAAGTAATTTGATGCCATTTGTGACTTCTTATGTAAATGAATAACTGTTGTAGGAGTTATGGCATCTAGGGAGGAAGTTTACTGTACTAGTTCACATGGTGCATATGGATGAGGGTTATGCAGGTGAAACTTTCCAGTAGAAGCTACAAAGCTTGGATACTATAAAACAGTAGAAGATACGTAAGTTAAAATGTAGGTTTATTTCCCCAGTAGTGCTGATGGTGTCCTGCAGAAGATGTGTGGATGTCTACTAATGCTGAAGGCTACACAGCTTGGATACTATAAAACAGTAGAAGAGACGTAAGTTAAAATGTAGGTTTATTTCCCCAGTAGTGCTGATGGTGTCCTACAGAAGATGTGTAGATGTCTACTAATGCTGAAGGAGCAAAGGCTACATTATGAGAGTTCCTTTGCATTCATTTTGTGAGGTAGAAGAGACTGATTATGTGGAACTTTGCAAATGCTGTTGACTCAACAAGCTTTGTGGGAGGTGAAGACTCCTAGTAGGAGCAGAATGAGTTGAACAGAAAAGGGAGTGAGTGTTTATGTAATGCCATGGGAGACCGAGAGTATGAAAGGTTTCACACTGCTGTTTGCTTTTCAGCATGTTACTGCCTACAACGGTATAAGACTTAGAAGACTCATCATTGCTGAAAGAGGATTCTTCCCCTGGTAGATCTGTTTGGAGACTTATTTATTAAAGTATGAAAACTGACTGTTGATTAGAATAATTACAGGTGAGGTGTCTGGCAGCTGAAAAAAAACATTTTTATAGCTTTCTTTCATACTTGAGGTAAGTCTGTTAACAGATTTTGTTTGCTGTCTTTCAAATCAGATGTGTTCATCTGCTTGACTGATTCTTATAAGTTTTATTTTCTTCTTAAGAGTTAGGCATGGTTTTTGTTAGAAGTGCTCTTTAGTAGTTAGTAGCATTCTTATAATTGTTGTGATAGCTTAAATCTTTTCTTAAGGCTGTCCATCCTCCCTGCTGTTGGTTAGGTGGTCAGGCCTGCCTGTCTTTTAGCATTTTGCTGTCATTCTGAAGATTTAGGTTTTGTGTGTGTGTGTGTATTCATACGTGCACTTTGTGGCTTCTTGTTTGTGGTAGTGGCAAGTTATTTATAGGTTCATAGATTAGTACTAGGCTACCTGCCTTTGTGGGCCATTTCAAGCCTAGCCAATTACCCCATGAGGGTTTCAAGCCCTGCACCATGTGTCTGTAAGGAAAAAACCTTAACCATTATACCAACCCATAAACCTCCCAACCCATTAGAATTTGTAGGTCAGAGTTAGTGGGCATTGTTGTGTCTCAGGGTTTCAAAGGTATGACTACTGCAGCCACATGGTGTAGCTGGGGTCAGAACATCTGTGATATTTGTAAGGTCTTTGGCCATGCCACTGGACCCTCAGAGGAGGAACAAACTTATTTTAAAAGGTTTATTACTCTTGGAAGAAGACTAACATCGCAAGAAGGATAAAGATAGAAGGTGAGAAAAGAGAGAGGCTGACTTGGCACTGGAGAGTTGACCTAGCTTCCAGCTGAACCTGAGTGGAGATGTAGTACTGGCTTATCTCAGCCGTGCCCAAACTGGTTTTACCCAGCTGAAGGTTTTCATACTGATTTTATTTTTTCTCTCCTTTTGTTTCCTTTAGCTTTTTTTAAATGTCTTTTATTTAGTTAAACCATTTCTTGATTTCTAAACTAGGTTGATATTTTTCTAAATAAGTAATATTTTAATTAATTTCAAAAGTCAGATGTTAGGTAGTCCAATCTCACCTTCATTTTTACATATGGGTTCGGTGCCGATCCTCTGCTCTGACTCAGCTGATTTACAAGCTGGAAGACTTCTGGTTGGCTCGTGGCTAAGCAGATATCCCATGGTGCACCAGTACAATCCCCAGATCTCATTTGCCGCATCGATGAGTTCGGTTGTGCTTCTCTTGGCTCTGGCTAAGTTTTTCAGAATTCTTATATTCAATGCTTTATTAGAATCTGTATTGTATATTTAGTGTTGCTAATATATTAGGCAGTTGTATTGCTTGCCCTTTTTTGAGTGCAACTTAGTTTACTAGTTTTTATTGGTATCCTACACTGGGCTAGCCCGGTCAACAAATGTAAAATAAAATAAATAATAAAAATCCTGTGTGCCAGTTAGTTTTAGGTGCCGTTGCGCATTTTTTTTTTATTATTAGGTAGAGTTTTTGTCGGTTTTCCGCTCTTAGTCAACAGGGACTCCTGTTGTCTTGTCTGTTGTTATTCTGACCTTTTTGGTCACCGTTGGCAGTTTCTGCTATTTTGACATTGTTTGTTTTGGTGGGGATCTGCTTGTGAATTTACTAGGATTGCAAGTATACTACCCATTTTTTCTTAGGAATATAGAAATTTATTGTGTCATTTACGGTTTCTCTTGTGTGCATGGGCTTTCCTTTCTGGTCTGTTTAAGTTAGAAGACCTACTTTCCCTACACTGGGTTAGGCCCGTTTTAGTTAGAGGACCTAGTCCTCCTCCTTTTTCTCTTTCCTCTTTCAATCTCTCTGGGGTTTGTGTGTGTGTGTAATATGTCTAAGGAAAGTAAGGAGTATAAACCCTCGGGGTTCATAAAGTGCATGAAATGCTCCCAAAAGGTGTCCTTAACGGATGGCCACAGTAGCTGTGTCTATTGCCTAGAGGTCATCCACTTACAGGAGTCGTGTTTGTTCTGCCATGCTTTCTCTCCTAGAGTGTTACAGGAGAGAAAGCACAAACTCATACTTGAGGGTCTATTGAAACCATGCTTTGAGGAAGCACTGTCCAGTTTTTCGGCTTCCTGTAAGTCTGGGAAATCACAGTCCTCAAAAAGGCCTTCTCCAGCACCGGCTGGTGTCTTGGAGCCACCTCCTAAACAGTCGAAACAATCCAAATCTGCCTTCTCGACTCCTCAGCCTTCGGAGCCGAAGGAGATCATCATGGTGGTGTCAAAGTTGGCTACAGGTGTTTCAGAACCGATCTGTGAACCTATTGATACAGCAGTAGACTCTGCTATTCGGAGGCCGTCTGTAAGCTCCCTACCGGTTTCCGTAACAATTAAGTCTTCAGTGCCCCCCAGATCAAGATCCCCATCTATGTCTTCCAGGAGCCTTTCAGAAGAAGATGTGGAGAGGGTAGTGCTGAGACTCCTGAAGTCATCTGCCTTACCAAAATTATTGTTGGCTCTGACCCAGTCGGCTCCAGAGCCACTTGGCCCAGCTTTCTACATTGTCTGCTATTCCTCCTCCAAGCCATACTGACCTTTCAGTGCCTGAGTGCTTGATGCCAACAGAGGACATGCTGGCTCCAACTCACCTTGTTGCTGCCTTGTAGCAGGGTACGGCTCCAACATGCTCGGTGCCGTCCGTCGTGTTCAGGGTCCGAAACTCTCTTGTCAGAACCGACAGGGAGGTTTGGACTCTATCTTCATCGGTTCCGTGCCTTCCTCTTGGTGCTTCGGCCAGGGTGAGCTCGGACCCTGCATCTATCTCGGAGCCGACAGCTCTGGCACTGACCCGTGTCTCTTTGGAGCGGGGGAGGTCTTCAGAGCCGGAGAAGTCAGCGTGTGAGATGATGAGGAGCGTGCTGTCTCATTCTCAAGCTCCTACCAGTGGCACCAGCACTCTTCCCCCTAGAGCACTCACTTCAGTCTCGGCCCCTACTCTCTCTGGAGACAGCAGAGACCTGCAGCCTCAGGTGCCATCAGCTGATGGTCCCTGCTCTTCCAAGGCTTCCCCGGAATATCCTTCTGAGGAGCCTCCCCAGAAGAGGTTATGTAAGAAGAAACATATTGACTCCCAGGATGAGTCTTTGACATTGGACACTGACCTAGAGGAGTCGGAAGGGTCCCCCAAGTCGTCCTCTGATGATGTCTCCTTTGTTGACATTTTAGAGATCCTTAGGCAGAGGTGCAATCGATTGGCCCACTGTTAACCCTTCTGATGAGGAGTCAGTGTACCTGAAGGCTTTCAGGTCTCAAACTTCTGCCTCTTGGGTGTCTCCACCTTTTGACGAACTGATGGATCTAGTTAGTCAAAAGGTGTAGGATACTCCTGACACCGTGGAGCCCAGTCCCCAGGAGACCAAATAAGTTCTTGTCTGCCCCTCCTGGTAAAGAGTTCTTGTCCAAGGGCATTCCCGTAGATGCCATGGTGGTGGCAGCGGCCACGAAGAAGGAGTTAGCGGAGACTTCATCCGTTCATCCGCCAAACAAGGAGTCTCAACAGATGGACAGATTTGGGAAGCATATTTTCAGTTCAGTGGCCTTTACCCTTTGATCGCTCAACTGTCTCACGCACTTCACGAGGTTGCAGAGGGATCTCCTCAAGGAGTTAGGAGATTCCATACAAGGTGCGTGTACTGAGGGAGTTACTGATAAGATTTCTACTCAGTTGTCCACCTAAAATTCTGTGGTTAACTCCTCCATGCGAATTATCTCTTATGTTGCGGATGGAGCGTGTAAAGGAGTGGGTTCCAGAGTTGCCTTGAGGTGCCACTCCTGGATGCGCTTATGTAATTTTGTGGAACCATTCAAGTCTACTTTCACCAACGCCCCATTTGATGGTTCGTCATTGTTTGGTTCCAAGGTGAAGGATACACTCAGTCAGTGTGAACAAGAAAGAAAGACACTTTCTGTCGTGGGAGTGCATTTTACTGTCCCTTCCAGACCATACCCCAAGGATCAAAGGGGCAGTAAAATGTGGTTGAAGAAGTCCCAGAAGGTGTTTTCTGACGCACAGGGTGAATCCTCCTTCAGAGGCAGAGGAGGAGGAAACGGCCGATGTCACCCTAGAGGCAGGGGCAGTCCGCAATACCAACAAGGCCATGATTCCTTTCGAGGACGGCCTTATAAGTGCTTCTGATGTGGAGTCCGACTGCGCTTCTCTGGGGCCGGTCGGGGGTTGCATTTCTTTGTACAAAGAAGCCTGGCTAAATATCACCCAAGACAACTGGGTACAAAGAGTTGTTACCAGAGGCTATATCATACCCTTTTCCCTATCACCATTTGTTCCCAAAAGGATACTAGATGTACCACCCAATCACAGGGATCAGGCAACTGTGGAGATCAACAAGTTGCTCTTAAAAAGAGTCATCCAGCCCGTCCCAGCAGACCCGATAGCATCCGGAACTTACTCCAGGTTCTTTTTAATTCCAAAACGAACTGGAGATTGGAGGCCAATATTGGACCTCAGCAGATTGAAGGAATCAGTGAAGAAGGACAAGTTTCGGATGGTAACACTGCAGTCTATACTCCCGTTGTTAGGGAAAGTATTTTGGATGTGCTCTCTGGATCTTTAGGACGCCTATTACCACATAAAAATGACAAGGCGTCCAGAAGCCATTTACACTTCCAGCTGGGAGCCAGTCACTATCAGTTTCGCTCTCTGCCCTTTGGTCTCACCACAGCCCCCAGGATGTTCACCAAATGCATGGCAGTTGTGACAGCTCACTTGAGACGTCAGGGATTACAGGTGTTTGCGTATTTGGATGACTGGCTCCTGACCACCCCCACCAGGCATCTACTCCTCCAAAACAGGGATGCCACGACTCAACTTTGTACTCAGTTAGGGATCTCCATAAATTGGAAAAAATCTGCATTATTGCCCTCTCAATCTGTGATTTTTATAGGCGCAGAGGTTGACACAGTAAACATGACAGCTCGTCTCCCCGCCGAAAAGGCACAGAACTTAATCGCCCAAGTTCAACATTTTCTCCTGTTGTGAAAATTCACAGCGAAGTGGGTTCTTTAGCTCCTCGGGACTATGGCTTCCACAATTCTATTGGTACTATTAGACAGGTTGCACATAAAAATTCTCCAGTGGCTTCTGTCTTCCCAATGGTCCTTCCAATCTCTTCCACTGAGTCATCCTATCCTGTTGACGGAATCATGCAAGAAGGACCTTCGTTGGTGGATAGCTCCCAGTCACCTGATCACGGGTGCCTCCTATGTTCCGGCCCAACCCGTTGCCACTGTGACCACGAATGCCTAACAAATCGGGTGGGGGTCGGCATTATCTCTGCAGGACTGTCCAAGGCACATGACAAGAACATGAGGCTCATCTGCATATCAATGTTCTGGAGATGAGGGCGGTGCTTCTGGCTTTGCAAGCACTTCAAGACCTTCTTCCTCTAGGGACAATTGCGATACAATCAGACAACATGTCGGTGGTTTGGTACATCAACAAACAGGGTGGTACCAGATCTTACCCACTCTGTCGAGAGGCCATGTGAGTTTGGGAATGGATGATTTCTTCCCAGTGCTTTCTGGTTGCAGTGCGCATTCCAGGGACGTCCAATGTGATAGCCGACAAGCTCAGCCGTGCAGTCCTAATGCCTCATGAGTGGTCTCTGAAACTGGGAACAGTGGATCAGATTTTCCGGAAATGGGGACAGCCTTGCTGCGACCTTTTTGCCAGCCCAGTCAATACCAAAGGCAGCAGCTATTTTCCCTCATTCCTCCTCTGGGGGTCTCCCAGAGACTCACGGTTAGCCCATGGGATTTCTGTATGCCTTTCCTCCAATCCCTCTCATTTCAAAGTGATTCAGAAAGCCAGTCGGCTGGGAAGCAGGTTGATCCTCATTGCTCCTTACTGGCCTCGTCAGGTCTAGTTCCCCTTCCTCAAGCCTCTTCTCCTGGACGATCCTTGGATTCTGGACCCAGCTCCAGATCTCGTCTCACATGTCAAGGTTCACTACACCCTCAAATTGACAGTGTGGCTGCTCCACTTCCATCCATAGTCAGGCTTCATGATGTATCATCCTCCGTGTCACATATTCTTATGTCCTCCAATAAACCTTCAACTAGGAGGCTGTATGGCAGTAAATGGAAAAGATTTTCTATTTGGGCACAGAGAATGAATGTCGATCCATACACTGCTTCTATCCGTGTGATTCTAAATTTTCTTTCTGAGCTTTTTCAGCAAGGATTTGAGTCCAATTGGAGGCGATTTCTCATTTTCACTTAGGTTTTCCAGATACCAATTTAATGTCTCAAAAGCTATGCAAGACCTTCTTGAAATGGGCCACTCTACTGAGACCACCTCTGCAAGAACCAGTGGCTTCTTGTGATTTAAATTTTGTGTTGTCTAAATTGACTTCTCCCCCCTTTGAACCCTCCCACTCATCTTCTGTAAAATGTTTGTCTTGGAAGACCTTGTTTTTGGTAGCTATCACATCAGCTAGATGGGTATCGGAGCTACAGGCCTTGTCTATTAAGCCACCATATTTGATTTTTCACAAAGACAGGGTGTCATTACGTACTAATCCCTCCTCTGTTCCCAAAGTTTGTTCTAATGCTACCTTAAACCAATCACTAGAACTCCCAGTTTTCTTCCCTAACCACTGTAATGCAGCTGAGTATCGTTTTCATCAGCTAGACGTTCATAGACAATTACGTTTTTATCTACAGTGGACTAAGGTTTTCAGGAAATCAGATCAATTATTCATTTCCTTTTCTGATGCTAGATTGGGCTTACCAGTTTCTAAAGTGACACTATCTAATTGGATTTCCAGTTGTATAGCCTTTATCTATAGCTCGGAGGGCAAACTTTTACCCTACAGGATCAAGGCTCATTCTACCAGGTCGCTGTCTACCTCTGCAGCCTTTCAAGCCAGGGTACCACTTGATAATATTTGTGCAGCAGCTACGTGGGCTTACCCCTCACACTTTTATTACACATTACAAATTGGATTTGGCATCCAGGGGTAGAGCATCCTTTGGCTCCACGGTGCTCAAGAGTATTTTCCAGTGAGCCACCCATGAATAAGGCGCTAGGGACGCTGTCCCATATGTAAAAATGAAGGTGAGATCGGACTACCTAACATACAGAAGTTATGTACTCACCATAATGTTCCATGTTGGTAGTCCATCTCACCCTTCATTTTTGCCAACCTGCCCTCCTGCCCCCCACCCTGGAAGATCTGGAAGTAATAATTTGGTTGCCCTTGGTTGGAGACCCTTTAGTATTGGTTGTATGGTTGTTATTCTAGTGAGCAGCAAACAAGATCTGGGGATTGTACTGGTGCACCATGGGATACCTGCTAAGCCACGAGCCAACCAGAAGTCTTCCAGCTTGTAAATCGAGCGAGTCGGAGCCAAGGATCGGCTCCGAACCGATAAGTAAAAATGAAGGGTGAGATGGACTACCAACATGGAACCTTATGGTGAGTACATAACTTCTTTTTTCTTACTGTTATTTTCCTTAAACTAAAGAAATATGTTTATTTCTTCCAGAATCCACTTAGTAACTTCTTTTAACCTTTTGATAGTATATACCAAGTAAAGGCTGATATTTCATTATTTAAGTTTTATGAAAGACCATTTTTGTCTGATATTCAGCAACCAGTTGTTGATAACATGAAGCAACTTTAGAACAAATGTTAGAAACTTAGATCCTGTCTAATCTTTTTCTGAGTCCTGGGCATTAGAGAGCAATTCCAAGTGTCCATTATATCCAAGTCTTCTCACAACATATGTGTCCTCCAAAAATGTAGTAAATATAAATAATCTGAGGAGTCAAAGCCATCCATTCTGAATATATAGACCATTTATATTTATATAAATAATTGATTCTAAAAAAAAAAGTAGGCAGATTCTCGAGAAAAGAATGCAAACATCATGAGCCCATTTTTAATAAACTAAAAAAGACGAAGGAATTAAACCATATGTGCCATCACAGTAGTGCAAGTGTATCAGCTCTGTAAAATGAATCTTTGAATACCCTAGAATTTAAAAGATTAATTTTAGAGTAGTGAAGTACAAAACTTAAAACCAG
>NC_056748.1:162352986-162367986 GCF_019279795.1 Protopterus annectens
TCAATGGGGCCCTGAATTGTTTCAGATTTCCTTTCCAATTGCTAGCCCCTTTTTTGGGTATCCGTTCCTGGTGGGCCCGAATCCAAAAAAAAGGGGGGGGTTTCGGGGGACATACGCAGGGAAAAAACCATCCCCGGGATTCCTTTTTTTGCCGAGGTCCGTGGGCGGGAAGGCCTTGGCGTTTAAAATTTTTGGGTTTTACCCCTCCAAGGGGTAAGTACCCGTTGGGGAATATTTCTGTTTTTCTTGCCTCAGTTACTTACGGATGTCAGAAAAAGTGAATAATTGTATTTCTTGTGGGAAACAGATACCGCATAGGGATTACCACTCTTTGTATTCCTTGTTTGGGGGCGGAGCACGGCGTGGGTGCGGTTTTGTGCTAGGTTTAATAAGCGCACTATAAAACGGAGGTTAGATTGCGCTAGGTTAGTCTTTGGCAAGAGGTGTAATTATAATATGCCGTCGGATGTTCCGACGCCCGCCTCTACTAAGAAGCGCAAAGACAAATCTTTAAAGCCTAGGCAGGATGATTCGTCCATTTCGGACGCCGGACCTTTAGAAGCTACAGCTGAACAGGTGGATCCGGCTGAAGTTTCTGTTGAGTCCCAGGGGGAAACTTTGATTTTACAAGATGTGGCCTCTCAGGAGACAGGTCAGGCTGAAGGGGCCTCTCAGGTTACTATTCTCCCTTCTATGCCTAAGGTGGTTAGGCCTTCTGCTACTGTTTCTAAGGCTCCTTCTAAGGGCAGGTCTGTTTTGCCTTCCTCTGGTGTCAGTTCTGGTTCTTCAGGGTCTGTGCCTAAAAAGCACATGCTTAAAATGGCAGAGGATTTGATTACTTTAATTAGAGGTTCTATGCCCCCTCCTGATAAGAGGCCCAGGATAGAGCCAGAGTTGGAAAGTTTGGAGCAGGCCTCAGATGATTGAGTCTTCTACTGAGGACATTCGAGATTTCCCTCCTTATTCTGATTCTGATGCAGAGGATTCCACTCCTTCTGCTTCTCCTCCAGAGGATTTTTCATTTTCAGAAACTCTCCATTCCATGAGGGAGCATTTTAAGTGGGAGGGACAGGATTACTCTGATTCCCGGAAGAGGCTTAGGGAGTTTTTACCACAGCATAGACCCTTAGCTATACCTCCGGTTTTGGATGTTGTTTCAGATGTTTTCTCGGAAGCTTCCCTTAATCCAGATTCTGTGCCTCCTGCCCCAGTTAAACCGGACAGGTATTACAGGGTGCCTGAGGCTCATAAATATCTGTATAAGAGTCCTAGGGCGGACCCAGAAACTATTAGTCAGGGGCCTAAGGGTGTTAGAGCCTCTGTTGTTAAGAATCCGGTTCCTCTGGATAAGGAAGCTAGAGCTTTGGATAGATGGGGTAAGAAGGTGTATACCTCTTCTACTTTAGCAATGAGAGCTTTGAACTGCCAGTTTCATATGTTGAAGTATCAGAATTTCCTCCTTTCTCAGCTAAGATCTAAAGTGGATGCTTTGGCAGAGGGCATAGAGTGTAAAGAATTGCAGGATTTAGTGCATGTTTCTGAACAGGTGGGTAAGCACTCTTTGCAATGTGGTTTTGATGCTTTACAGGCTTCTTCTAGGGTGGCGGCCACTGGTTCAGTTATTCGTAGGCACGCCTGGCTTAAGGATCAGAATTTGTCTGAGCATGTTAAGTCTAGAATTCTGGATGCCCCTTTGCAGTCTGAAGTTTTGTTTGGTCCTCCTGTGGAGTCAGTCTTAAAGAAAATGGAAGACAAGGCTAAGTCTATGCAGACTGTTAAAGATTTTTGCAGGTACAACCTCCAAAGTTTAGTAGAAATTGGCCTACTAAGGGGTGGACGTACCCTTCTTCTGATTCTCAGTCTAGGGGTAGATCTAGGCGTGGTAGGGGCAGAGCTCAGAGTACTTTCAGGCCGAGACAATGGAGTTCGCCTACTCAATCTGCTGGTGAGGGCAGGGGCCAGTCCTTTCGTAAACAGGCCCAATGACCTGCATTTTCAGCTGCCAGATTCCTCTTGCCTGGCAGCTCCTTTGGGAGGAAAGTTGGCTCTTTTCAAGCAAAATTGGCATTTAGTCACCCAGGACAAATGGGTATTGGACATTATAAACCGAGGTTACAAGTTCTATTTCCATACCATGCCTCCTTTCAAAGGCATGCCAGACGTCCCTCCTCGGCAAAGGATAGAGGCTCACAGACAAATTTCTTTACTTCTTCAAATACGAGCTATACAGCCAGTTCCTCTGTCAGAAGTGGGCCTAGGATTTTATTCTCGCCTGTTTCTAGTTCCAAAGAAAGGAAACACGTGGAGACCAATTTTGGATTTATCTATCCTCAACACTTACCTGGACATTCCAAAGTTCAAGATGCTGACTTTACAACAGCTTTTACCTCTGTTGGGAAAAGATCACTGGATGGTTACTCTGGATCTCAAAGAGGCTTACCTTCATGTCCCTATCAGGCCCAGTTGCAGGAGGTACCTGCGTTTTCGGGCTGGAAATTTACATTATCAGTTCTCTGCATTGCCCTTTGGCTTATCTACTGCCCAGAGTGTTCACAAAGGTTCTGGCTCCAGTGATAGCATTTTTCAGACTAAGAGGAATACAGATTTATCCTTATTTGGACGACTGTCTGATTATTGCACAAGAAAAGGACAAACTTCTTCATCATCTACAGTATGTGATGGCAGTGTTAAGATGCCTAGGGTATTCTGTGAACGAAACAAAGTCCAGTCTAGTACCCTCTCAGGACATGTGCTTTCTGGGTGTGAGACTGAATACAGCTTCCCAGATGGCTTTTGACCCCGGACAAACAAAGAAGCCTTTCTCTTTATTTCCAGCAAATGTCTCTACGGTCCAGGCTGACTGCAAGGACAGTCCTTCAAGCCTTGGGGTTCATGGCATCTTGTATTCTGGTGCTTCCCAATGCCAAATTGCATATGAGGAAGCTTCAATGGTATCTCAAAATGTGTGGACACAGCACTGCCAAGATCTAGACACTGTCATTCAGATAATACCTTGCATTCAGAAGGAGTTTTTGTGGTGGGCTCAGGAATGTCACCTAAACAAGGGACTCTCTGTGACCCGGCCAGAGGCGAGTCAGATTCTAACGACAGATGCCTCGGACAAGGCTTGGGAGCACACCTCAATGGAAAATGGGTGCAAAACACGTGGCCTGTCAAACTCCAACATTTGCATATCAACTTGAAGGAAATGTTAGCAGTCCAGTTTGCATTGATGGCTTTCAAATATTTACTTCGTCCAGGGCAGGTGTTGATTCAAACAGACAACACTACTGTCATGTGGTACATCAACAAGCAGGGGAACCCATTCTTACCCTCTTTGCAGGCAAGCGATGATTCTGTGGGAAACTGCTCTCAATCTACACCTCAATCTTCAGGCAAGGTTTCTACCAGGAGCACAGAACTCCTTAGCAGATGTATTGAGCAGACAAATAGTGGATCCTCACGGTGGAAATTGGATCCTCATGTATTTCAACAGTTGACAGTGTTATGGGGAACTCCAGACATAGATCTGTTCGCTTCTCCACTAAATTACCAGTTGCCAAAGTTTTGCACAAAAATGTTTCATCACACAGCTTGGAAGGTGGACGCTCTATCTTTCAGTTGGAACAATCTGCATGTATATGCCTTTCCACCTCTGCCTCTTCTTCCCAAGGTACTTTTGAAGGCTAGACAAGACAAGCCAACCATGATTCTGATAGCACCGGATTGGCCTCGACAACACTGGTACCCACTACTGAGGAGTTTAGTACGAGAACCTCCGTGGCCTCTGCCTTTGATTCCGCACCTTTTGTCACAAGAGGACAGTCACTTCCTCAAGGTCAAGATTCAGTCTCTGCATCTAACAGCCTGGCATATTCTGTTTTAGACTCTGGAGGGTCTCAGCTTCCACAACAAGTTTTGAATGTTATTTTGGAGGCCAGGAGGCCTAGTACCAGGAAAGTTTACGCTGATAAATGGAGGAGATTTTTTATTTGGAGCAAAGGAAAGGACTTTGATGTCTCCAAACCTAATTTAAGTGTTGCTCTTCAATATCTTACTGAGTTATTGGACAAGGGTTTGTCTTTTTCCTCAATAAAGGTCCATGCTGCAGCCATTTCTGCTCACTATGATTGTGACCCTCCTTTATTCTCTCATCCTTGGTTTAAGCAATTTCTTAGAGGGCAAAGAATATAAGACCCCACGTAGAGCTCCTACTCCTGCTTGGGATCTCAATTTTGTGTTGGAAAAACTTACTCTACAACCTTTTGAGCCTGCAGCTACTGCCGAGTTAAAGTATTTATCATGGAAAACTGCTTTTGTTGGCCATTACCTCTGCAAGAAGGGTTTCTGAATTACAGGCCCTCATGGCAGTGGAGCCTTTCCTGATTTTTCATAAGGATAGGGTATCTTTGCGTACTAATCCTTCCTTTATGCCTAAAGTGGTTTCTAGTGTGGCCTTAAATCAAACTATTCATTTCCCTACTTTTTATGCAAACCCCCAAAATAAAGGGGAGAAAAGTTTGCATACTTTGGATATTCACAGGCAGTTGCGTTATTATTTGAGCAGAACCAAGGAGTTCAGACAGTCTCAGCAATTGTTTGTTTCTTTTGCTTTGGGTTCACAGGGTAAACCTGTTTCAAAACAAACTATTTCTAAATGGATTGGGTTTTGTATTTCTTTCTGTTATTCCCATCATGGTAAGGAGATTCCTGCTGGAATCAGGCCTCATTCCACTAGGGCTACTGCTACTTCTCACGGCCTTTATAAGTGTGGTAGCTACGAAAGACATTTTGGAGGCAGCTACTTGGAGTTCAGTGCATACTTTTTCTAAACATTACCACCTTCCTCTTTATTCTAAGTCTAGGGCTGGATTTGCCACTGCAATTTTACAGGGCATTTTAGCGGCCCCTAATGCTTTATGATTTTTACCATCCTCCCTTTCCCGTTGCTTTGGGATTCTACCCATAAGTAAGGACTGCAGCAATGTGAGATGAAGAACATAGTACAGTTTTGTACCTACCATAAATGTAGATGTTCGAAGATCCACATTGCTGCAGTCCAATTTACCCTCCCTCCTTCCCTCTGTAGTTTGACTTGGTGCTATGCTTTAGGTGATGGTTGTTGTTGGGCATGTTTTTGGGAGGTATTCTGTTTTTGGCTGTGGACTTTCTGATTTGGCCTTCTGACATCTGGGGCAAGAAAAGACTGAGGATATGACGTCGGTCATGCGCCTTTATACCCTGACACTCTGATGTCAGATCTAGGCGCCCATGACCGACGTCAGCCTAATACTTTGGTATTCGGGCCGACCGAGGACAGCGGACTACCCATAAGTAAGGACTGCAGCAATGTGGATCTTCGAACATCTACATTTATGGTAGGTACAAAACTGTACTTTTTGTTGTGAGTGATTGAGTGTTTGGGTGTGTATGTCTGTAAATGCAGGAGTATTTCACAGTGGTCATCCAGGACCAAAAGACTCATAAGCATGGACTCTTTAAATTAACCATTTCAAATGTCAGGACCTACTAGAAAGAGTCCTGAAACATGGAGACAGAATGGTAGAAAAAAAACGGGCTTACATATACTAAGTCTGACTTAGACATTTACCACAATATCTCCTTTTCTCCAAGCTGTGGCAATCTTGAATTTAGTACATTTAACTTCAGGGTTGTTCTCACCTGCAAAAAAAAAAAAAAGTTTAAAGAAGAAGAGCAGGGTTACATATGTTTAACGGAGAAGAGCAGGGTTACATATGTTTAACGGAGAAGAGCAGGGTTACATATGTTTAACGGAGAAGAGCAGGGTTACATATGTTTAGGAGAAGAGCAGGGTTACATATGTTTAACGGAGAAGAGCAGGGTTACATATGTTTAACGGAGAAGAGCAGGGTTACATATGTTTAACGGAGAAGAGCAGGGTTACATATGTTTAACGGAGAAGAGCAGTGTTACATATGTTTAACGGAGAAGAGCAGGGTTACATATGTTTAAAGGAGAAGAGCAGGGTTACATATGTTTAACGGAGAAGAGCAGGGTTACACATGTTTAAAGGAGAAGAGCAGGGTTACATATGTTTAACGGAGAAGAGCAGGGTTACATATGTTTAACGGAGAATAGCAGGGTTACATATGTTCAAAAGAGAAGAGCAGGTTACATATGTTTAACGGAGAAGAGCAGGGTTACATATGTTTAAAGGAGAAGAGCAGGGTTACATATGTTTAAAGGAGAAGAACAGGGTTACATATGTTTAACGGAGAAGAGCAGGGTTACATATGTATAAAGGAGAAGAGCAGGGTTACATATGTTTAAAGGGGAAGAGCAGGGTTACATATGTTTAAAGGAGAAGAGCAGGGTTACATATGTTTAACGGGGAAGAGCAGTGTTACATATGTTTAACGGAGAAGAGCAGGGTTACATATGTTTAAAGGAGAAGAGCAGGGTTACATATGTATAAAGGAGAAGAGCAGGGTTACATATGCATAAAGGAGAAGAGCAGGGTTACATATGTTTAAAGGAGAAGAGCAGGGTTACACATGTTTAAAGGAGAAGAGCAGGGTTACATATGTTTAACGGAGAAGAGCAGGTTACATATGTTTAACGGAGTAGAACAGTGTTACATATGTTTAATGGAGAAGAGCAGTGTTACATATGTTTAATGGAGAAGAGCAGGGTTACATATGTTTAAAGGAGAAGAGCAGTGTTACATATGTTTAACGGAGAAGAGCAGGGTTACATATGTTTAACGGAGCAGAGCAGGGTTACATATGTTTAAAGGAGAAGAGCAGGGTTACATATGTTTAAAGTAGAAGAGCAGGGTTACATATGTTTAACGGAGAAGAGCAGGGTTACATATGTTTAAAGGAGAAGAGCAGGGTTACATATGTTTAACGGAGAAGAGCAGGGTTACATATGTTTAAAGGAGAAGAGCAGGGTTACGTATGTTTAAAGGAGAAGAGCAGGGTTACATATGTTTAAAGGAGAAGAGCAAGTTACATATGTTTAATGGAGAAGAGCAGGGTTACATATGTTTAAAGGAGAAGAGCAGGGTTACGTATGGTTAACTGAGAAGAGCAGGTTACATATGTTTAAAGGAGAAAAGCAGGGTTACATATGTTTAACGGAGAAGAGCAGGGTTACATATGTTTAAAGGAGAAGAGCAGGGTTACATATGTTTAACGGAGAAGAGCAGGGTTACATTTGTTTAACGGAGAAGAGCAGTGTTACATATGTTTAACGGAGAAGAGCAGGGTTACATATGTTTAACGGAGAAGAGCAGGGTTACATATGTTTAAAGGAGAAGAGCAGTGTTACATATGTTTAACGGAGAAGAGCAGGTTACATATGTTTAATGGAGTAGAGCAGGGTTACATAAGTTTAACGGAGAAGAGCAGGGTTACATATGTTTAAAGGAGAAGAGCAGGGTTACGTATGTTTAACGGAGAAGAGCATGGTTACATCTGTTTAACGGAGAAGAGCAGGGTTACATATGTTTAAAGGAGAAGAGCAGGGTTACATATGTTTAACTGAGAAGAGCAGGGTTACATATGTTTAAAGGAGAAGAGCAGGGTTACATATGTTTAAAGGAGAAGAGCAGGGTTACGTATGTTTAAAGGAGAAGAGCAGGGTTACATATGTTTAACTGAGAAGAGCAGGGTTACATATGTTTAAAGGAGAAGAGCAGGGAACTGAGAAGAGCAGGGTTACATATGTTTAACGGAGAAGAGCAGGGTTACATATGTTTAAAGGAGAAGAGCAGGTTACATATGTTTAAAGGAGAAGAGCAGGGTTACATATGTTTAAAGGAGAAGAGCAGGTTACATATGTTTAACTGAGAAGAGCAGGGTTACATATGTTTAAAGGAGAAGAGCAGGGTTACATATGTTTAAAGGAGAAGAGCAGGTTACATATGTTTAATGGAGAAGAGCAGGGTTACATATGTTTAAAGGAGAAGAGCAGGTTACATATGTTTAAAGGAGAAGAGCAGGGTTACATATGTTTAAAGGAGAAGAGCAGGGTTACTTATGTTTAACGGAGAAGAGCAGGGTTACATATGTTTAAAGGAGAAGAGCAGGGTTACATATGTTTAAAGGAGAAGAGCAGGGTTACATATGTTTAACGGAGAAGAGCAGGGTTGCATATGTTTAACGGAGAAGAGCAGGGTTGCATATGTTTAAAGGAGAAGAGCAGGGTTACATATGTTTAAAGGAGAAGAGCAGGGTTACGTATGTTTAACGGAGAAGAGCAGGGTTACGTATGTTTAACGGAGAAGAGCAGGGTTACGTATGTTTAACGGAGAAGAGCAGGGTTACGTATGTTTAACGGGGAAGAGCAGGGTTACGTATGTTTAAAGGAGAAGAGCAGGATTACATATGTTTAACGGAGAAGAGAAGGGTTACATATGTTTAAAGGAGAAGAGCAGGGTTACATATGTTTAACGGAGAAGAGCAGGGTTACATATGTTTAACTGAGAAGAGCAGGGTTACATATGTTTAACGGAGAAGAGCAGGGTTACATATGTTTAACGGAGAAGAGCAGGGTTACATATGTTTAAAGGAGACGAGCAGGGTTACATATGTTTAACGGAGAAGAGCAGGGTTACATATGTTTAAAGGGGAAGAGCAGGGTTACATATGTTTAAAGGAGAAGAGCAGGGTTACATATGTTTAACGGAGAAGAGCAGGGTTACATATGTTTAAAGGAGAAGAGCAGGGTTACATATGTTTAACGGAGAAGAGCAGGGTTACATATGTTTAACGGAGAACAGGGTTACATATGTTTAAAGGAGAAGAGCAGGGTTACATATGTTTACCGGAGAAGAGCAGGGTTACATATGTTTAAAGGGGAAGAGCAGGGTTACATATGTTTAAAGGAGAAGAGCAGGGTTACATATGTTTAACGGAGAAGAGCAGGGTTACATATGTTTAACGGAGAAGAGCAGGGTTACATATGTTTAACGGAGAAGAGCAGGGTTACATATGTTTAACGGAGAAGAGCAGGGTTACATATGTTTAACGGAGAAGAGCAGGGTTACATATGTTTAACTGAGAAGAGCAGGGTTACATATGTTTAACGGAGCAGAGCAGGGTTACATATGTTTAATGAAGAAGAGCAGGGTTACATATGTTTAAAGGAGAAGAGCAGGGTTACATATTTGCTCTTCTCCTGGATGTCCCTGCCTTTTTGTGGTGTGCTAGCTCTTTGCATTACGAGTGCCATTGTTTCAGTAGGGAGCCCTGATAATGCTTGCTTGGACTGAAAACTGACTACTTTGTATGTCGCTTGCCTTACTGTACTGCCACCAATTCATGTAAGTAATCTGCTATTTTTCCTGACTTTCCTGTTGTTCAGCAAGTTCATTTTTATTGATTGCCTTTTCAAAATTAAATTAATAATTTATTTCTTATGTGTTAATAAATTCTATTTTTTTTTACAAAGTTCAGCCTGGTACATGCTAGCTGTTTTAATTTTGGCTTGTTTGTAACCTAGAACAATAGGATTTGGAGAGGGGGGCAAATAAGTGTTGAGCCAGCTTATTCTCATCCACAGATAAATGCAAAGCTTATAATATGAAGTAATACATTTCAGCCTAATTGTTCAGACAAATGTAAATTCCATAAATGGGCATACACCTATTTTGTGTAGTTCCCTGCTGAAGTGATATATGGGATTGTTTTGGAATAAGTGAATCTTGAATCTTCTTCAAATAATTTGATTTAATTTGTACATTTGAAATCCTTGAATTCATAGATATTGGAATCTTCAGCTTTAGAGGTTTTGATGATGAAGGTCGCTAGTTTATACACCAACTTAACTGGGAAGGAGATACCAGGGGAGTAGTACATGAAAAAGCAGTGTTCTTAATGATCTGGTCAGTAATATTATGCCCTCTAGTAATGGTTTATTTATAAAATCTAAAAAAAAAAAAAAGAAAAGGGCATATCCTGCAGTTGAAGTTGAAGGTATTCCAGTTTATTGATAAAAAGTTACAATCTCCCAGAATTATGGAGTTTTGTTTTTTTTTTTTTAAGGGAGATTGTGTATTACATTAAGAAACCATGCGTGATTATCAGGGGATATCGAGAGTATCCTGTAAAATGTTATAAACTGATAGGTTTGTTTAGTGTGATTTGGAGCTCGTTTAACTATGTTTACAGGTCTCTGGGTATCTATTAAGTAGTTATGTGGTCCCTAACAAATGTAGATATGCCACCACAGTTAGCATAGTGTCTGAAAGTGTGGTGGGTGTAAAACCCAGGTGTGTGGAGGGAATGTGTTTTGAACATTTAGATCAACTTTCAGTAATTACTCAAGACATGGATGCCGGCCAAATACTGGTCATTTCGTTGTTGCTACTTCTGGCTTTGAGGAACTCCTCATACTGCAGTTATTTCCTAAACTCTTAACTTTTCTTCCTTCTCTTACGCCCCACTATGAACAACAGTTCTTCTGTTCATTCATCTTTCAGCTCATTTTCATAACTTTGAATGATGAGGGCATTAAATTCGTCAGACAATATATTTTGGATCATTCTTAAGTACTTTAAATGTAAATGTCGTATGTGTTTTACTTGAAGTAGTATTGACTAATAATGTTTTCATGTTTCAAAATCTGTTTTATAAACAAACAAAAGGCAAAAAGCCATGGGTGCACCAGTGGCAAATACATATACCAGTATTGTCATGAAATCATGGGAGAATACTTAATGTTCTTTCAGAAGATTTAAATCAATATTTTCAGAACATAATTCTCTATAACAGATTTGTAGATAATTTGTTTTTGATTTGATGTGGTCCATTGCATATATTAGATGAGTTTATATCTTAAATACATACTACAGCACATTTTTTGAAATTTAAGAAAAACATTTCATTATACAGGGATTGAGTTTCTAGATAGATATAACCTTAATTAAAAACACTAAAGGACAATATAAACTACTCTATATACAAAAAGATGTCAAAAGGAGCACTTCTTTATTTCCTGATAGCATACATCCACCATTTATTTTTGGTAGTATTGTTAAAAACTAAATGAGGCTTTATTGGAAATGCTCACCCAGACTCTGATACACTTTGCTGTGAGGGAAAGGTGTTTTTTATTTGTTGTATTTTGTATTAGTTTATTGCCTTTTTATATTTTGAGTGCTGTGATTTGTTTTCTTTACCTTGTGTTTTACTTGTGTTGTGTTTTTAACTGCATATTAAAACTTCAAAACACACCACAGCTCTGTCTCTTGTGAGTCAGGCAGAAGTTTTCCCCAACCCCCACCCTGTCACTATCGTGTTCTTAAGTACTACTGTCTTTAGTTGCCTGCCTCTTATGTTAATTTTACCATATATCTCATTTCCTCTCTGCTTTCACTGGCTTGTGTGAGCAAGCACAAAATTATCATTTTGTGAAATCACTCCCCTTCAATGATTTAAATTTATTGGCCATTCTACTGTATTCCATAGTACCGGAATACAAAAGTGAGCACCCCCTTTCAATCTGTCTTGCTGGTTTAAAAATAGTGACTCTCCACTAAAACTTAACTTTTTAGACAGGTAAAACTTAAGTTACCTATTTTCACATCTAACTTCTCTAGTACACACTGCAGTGTTTAGGATAAACCTTTTTTTTTTTTCATCTTACCTTTAAGCATCCCTGTGACTAGCACTTGCTCTAATACCTGCTGGAAAGCACTAGGAAGCCTTAAACTGATACAACCACTCAACTCTCCTTATTAATAAGGAGAAATTAATCATAGGCACTAAACGGCCTATAATTGCAAAGTACCTTGCTAAGGTAAGGGAAAACAGCTCCTTTACTTTTCAAAAAAAAACACCAAACCAGGCATGTCCAAGGGTCAGCTTCCTTTGATTTCTCCTGTCCACTTGGTGAATCTGGGCATACTGGGGCAATACAGCAATTGCCTCATGTACACAGACAACCCTCTCCTCCTACCACCCAACACTACAACCTGTGAGAGATGCACTTACATAGCCAAACTGGAAGCAAAGCTTTCTCCACCCAAGATTGTGCTATACAGTCAAGAGGATAAGGTTAACACCCGCTTACACCTCAAGCAACACATAGCCCTTCTAAACTCACACCACCAACACCCACACATAGCAACACTAAATCCACATATGCAGAGGCCCTTAACTGTAACCTGCCCAAGCAACAAGGACCTCCGAAGCTGAAACGCAAACAAACACCAGTCACAACCTAAGTGTCACATAGCTCACAACACCAGTGTGCCACCCAGCAACAGCCCCTAAGGCAAGACAACGTACCTAACACTTTAGTCATAGGTGACTCTATAGTCAGGGACACTGATGTCCCATTCACCAGGCTGAACAAGGAGAAAATTACAGTGAGCTGCCTGTCGGGTGCCAGGATCCACCACATAACTCATGCACTCAAGTTACTCCACAACAAGTAGAAATATGACTGTCATTGTCCATGTTGGAGTGAATGACTTGAGACGTACCTCCCTGGACTGCATGAAAAGAAACATGGAAGAGCTCTCGGATCATGTGGCCCAGGCAGGTATGACCCTAGCCCTGAGTAGCATCCTGCCTTCGCCGAGAATGATACCACAATATAAGGACAAAATGATTGACTTCAACAGTTGGCTAAGCTTCTGGTGTCATTCAAAGGGGATCCAGTATCTGTCTGCCTGGGACGACATGATCGACAGACCACAATGCTTTGCCAGAGATGGTCTGCACCTGATGCCCCTGGGATTCAGGTTACTGGCTAAGGTTTTTGCCACCCCTCTAGTGCCTTTTTTAGGCAAAGTTCAAAGGACAAAACCACCGCCATGACAGGTACAAGCATGTGAAATCTGAAGGTAGTGCTACTCAATGCTACAAGTCTAAACCTCAAAATGCACTCTCTCGAGGCACTCCTAAAAATGGAGAACATCGATATCTGTGCAGTAACTGAGACCTGGTTCAAGGCTCCAGAGAGCACCCCTGCAATACCAGGCTACAACTCTTAACACACTTTTTGGCCACCAAACCAGGATCGAAACACTAAAGGTGGAGGACTGTCCATATTCACCAAGGATATACACACCACCAGGTTAGTTGCCCAACACAATGCGTCTGAACTTCTCCAGGTGCAACTAACACTAGGTAAGACTGCAATCCAAATTGTAGCTTGCTACAGATCCCCCACCGTGCCCCAAGATTCTCACTACACCTTTCTAAACATACTGGAAAATATTAATATACAACCAAACACCCTAATACTGGGTGAGTTCAATTACCCTGCCATTAACTGGGAAAACTACTCGTGTACCAACACCTTTGCCCAATGGTTCTTGGAATTCATAAATTCCAATGCCCTGGATCAGCTAATCCATAGTCCCACCAGGGGCTCCAGTATCCTAGACCTGGTCATTACCAACATGGGAAATCGATGCTCCACACTTATGGTCACCCCCTCGTTGGTCAGATCAGACTATAAGGTAATCACCCTTAACATCCACATCCCACTCCCACCCCCACCCCCCAGTAAGGAAACCTCCATAAAAAACTTCTCCAAAGCCAACTTCATGCTACTCAAGTCAGAAGTTACAAACTTCATGACACCCATGCAGACGGGAATTGAAAGTTCAACTGCTGAATCCTACACTAAGTCACTGTACGAGCACATCCATTCATGCATGAATCGTGCCATCCCAAATAGAACCAAGATGTTCTCCTCCAAAAAAAAGGAAGCCAATCTGGTGGTCCCCTGCCATAAACAAACTTTGCAACAAAAGGAAGAAACTATTGCAGAAAAGAGGAAAATCCCAGGATGCAAAAAACTCTCTTACCAGCCTCAGTAAGAAGCTGAGATCCCTCATAAAATCCTCCAAAGCTAGTTACGAAAATAAAATTGCCAAAGATTCCAAAGACAACCACAAGGCATTCTATAACTATGTCAAGAATCTAAATGGCAATGCTCAGATCTGCACTGAGCTACTACAGAATGGCATTAAATATACTGATCCCAAGGATATTGCCAATATCCTGGCAGATCGATTCAGTGCCAACTTCACCCCCCCTCTCATCCCTTAAATGGCCCATCTCAATACAGGAAGATTGCCAAATTCCGGTAATAATGGCCACACAGGTAAAAAAACGCACTCTCCAAAGATAAGAATACAGCATCCATGGGACTAGATGACATCTCGGGCTGTGTACTACATGAACTACAAAATGAACTGGCACCTCACCTAAGTGTCATGTTTAATCATACCCTCACCTTGGGCTTCATGCCCACTGAGTGGCGCACAGCTACAGTTATCCCACTCCACAAGGGGGTTCTTCTGAGGAGCCTGATCTGCAAGGCCATGGAATTTATAAACAAAGACATTGGCAACCATAAAACACTGTACCCCACCCAGTTTGGGTTTGTGAAGGGCCGATCTTGTCTCCTGAACCTGAGTGACTTCTTCGAATCAGTCTCCAGAGCCGTGGACGAGGGTAAGACAGTCCACACAGCCTATCTGGACCTCGCCAATACCTTTGACACTGTCCCCCATGCTGGAATCATAGATAAACTTACTAAGCTGGGCATTAATCCCTACGTCGCTCGATGGGTTGCCAACTGGCTTACTGACAGAACCCCAACTGTAAAAGTAGCTGACTCCAAATCCATCTCCAGACAAGTGGAGTACCTCAGGGTTCAGTCCTGGGACCTCTCTTGTTTGGCATCTACTTCTCTGTAGTACAGGCCAACACTAAGGGACTCTGGCTAACAAAGTTTGCAGATGACTGCAAACTGGGAGCCATTATTGAATCCCCAAATGATGTTGATACTCTACAAAAGGGCTTTACAGAAACAGATGCTTGGTGCCAGAGCCATGGGCTCAAGCTCAATGCCAAGAAATGTATAGTTATCCCCTTTGGGAAAAAACATGTACCCGTGAATTACCACATAGGTGGCAGTACACTAAACACCGAAAGTGTGATAAGAGGCTTAGGGACACAGGTGGACAGTGGTCTCGCCTTCAATAACCAC
>NC_056748.1:162372986-162562986 GCF_019279795.1 Protopterus annectens
GGGAGCATTTTCACTGAGAAAGCCAGGATTTTTCTGATTCTAAAAAGAGGCTTAGGGATTTCTTACTTCTGCCTCAACACAGGCCTTTAGCTATAACTCCTGTACTAGACATTGTTCATGATGTCTTTTCGGAATCTAGTTTGGCCCCTGATTCTTTACCTCCTGCTCCCAGAAAACCTAACAGATATTACAGAGTTCCTGATTCCGAAAAACTTCCTCCTGCACGTAGGTCAATGCACGGCTCCCAAATGAAATCAACAGTACAAAAAAAACGGAGCCAGCAAATGGTGACTAAAATGGGTATATTTAACAAAATAACATCCCAGCAAGTAGAAACATACCGGATGTAATGGGATCCTATCTCGCCTACATTCACAACAGATGGGTTCGGAGCCGATCCATCGGCTCTGACTCGGCAACTAATACACTAGCACGAAGTCTCTCATTGGCTGGGCTACACCCTATCCCAGGATGCACTACACCTGCTTCCCCAGATCTCGTTTGCCGCTTAACAAGCTGGACGTGGTCTCGACTTGGCTGGAGCTAAGTGGTTCTTTTTACCTTATTGGTCCTTGACCTAGGGAATTTTTGTCCATATTAACCAAACAGCTGTTTTAACAGCTATTTCTTACTAGTTCTTATTGTTTTTGTTGAGTGCTTGTGTCCAAAAAATTTATTTTGTTCAGTCGGGCAAGGCCCGTTTAAGTTAGAGGGCCTTTGCCCTACCTTTTGAGTGCTTTTAGTTTTATTAACCTTTGGTTAGTTGTTTTTTGGGCAAAGCCCGTTTAAATTAGAGGGCTTTGGGCCGTTTAACTTTTCAAATTGTTGTGAGGTAAACTTTCACCAGTACTCGCGCCAGTGTGTCTCGCGCTTTTCAGTTGGCGCAATTTGTGTGTAGTGCTATACTTGTTGTGGTAGAGTAGTATTTCCTTAGAGTTGTACTTGTTGTGGCCTGTATCATGTCTAAGGAACAAAAGTCAGGTTTTAAAAAATGCACTCGGTGCAAATATAAAATGTCCATTACAGACAGTCATTCAGTATGTGTGTATTGTTTGGGGCCGAAACATCTGCAAGAGACTTGTAGCGTCTGTCATGCGTTCTCATCTAGAGTTCTTCAAGAGCGCAAGAACAAATTAATATTGAAAGGGCTTATCAAGCCTTCTTGTGGGGAAGCCTTAGATCTACCTGTTGCTTCCAAAGAAAGATCGTCGGCTCCGACAAGTCCGTCGAGCCGACTTCTAAAAGACAAAATTGACCTCTTCTTCCTCGGCTCCACTGACTTGGGGCCGAGGGTCGAAGGTCTGCCTCGATACCTCCTACCTCGGCTCCATTGCCTTCGGAGCCGGAAGTTGGAGTATCGAGAGGTGAATCACCTCCATCGGTTCCAATGGCTTCGGCAGGGGTGGAAGTGTGCAGCTCAGACTCTTCCCCTCGGCTCGAGAAGGCTCCTTCGGTGCCGATGGTGGTCCATGCTGTGGTGGAGTCGGCGCCGATAGCATTGGAGCCGTTTGAGCCGGTCCCTCTCTCTCGGAGCCGAGAGGAAAGTCTTCTCGATTGTCTACCTCCTCTAAATCATCGAGACTTTCAGATTCGGACCTGGATAGGGTTTTACAGAGGCTATTCCAATCTCCAGTGTTTACTAAATTGGTCTCGGCTCCCGCACAGTTAGCTTGAGCCGATCCCCTCCAACACATTCGATTCCTCCTCCAACCTCCTCGGAGCCGTTGGAGTCGGTGGTGGTGGAGCAAAGCGGAGCCATACGGTCGGAGCAGAGACCCCTTCGAGGTCTCTCGGTTCGGACTGTGCTTCCTACCCTGTCCTCGGTTCAGGGTTTGGTACTGCGACCTCTTCAGCCGGGCCCGAGGGAATACTTTGGGATTGGGTGCTTCGATTGCCTAGTCTTCCTCTCGGAGCATCGGCTGCTGGAATTCCCAGTGCCATCGTGGCCTCTAGACCAATGACCTCCTTGGATTCTGGAGGTCCGGCCTTTGAGGCCATGAGGAGCGTGCTGGCCATGCCTTTGCCGGTTCAGCAAGATTCTACCTCACCGTCCCTAGATTTGGAGACTGGTGCCTCTGTTGTGTTGCAGCCCCCGGCAGCGGGCCCCAGGGCCTGAGGATACCCCCATCGGGTTCCTTCTTCGGTGGTCCGTCCAAACTGCTTCGGACGAACCCCACGGAAGAAATTGTGTAAGAGGAAGCACGTAGACTCCCAAGATGAGTCTATTACATCGGATACTGACCTCGATGACGCAGAAGGGTCCCCCAAATCATCTTCGGATGATATCTCCTCAGATATCTTGGAGATTCTGAGACAGAGAGGTGACTGGCAAGCCAAAACCCCTTCAGCTGAGGAGTCAGTCTTCCTCAAGGCCTTTGGGGCCCAGCCTTCCGCCTCCTGGGTGTCTCCACCCTTCTTTTAACTCCTTGATTTGGTTTCTCAAGGGTGGGAACACCCTGATTCTGTGGAACCGGTGCCTGCGAGGCCCAATAAATTTTGTCAGCCCCAGAAGGAGTTTCTCACAAAGGGTGTGCCTGTAGATGCTTTGGTGGTGGCTTCTGCCACACAGCAGGACGTGGCAGAGGCTTCGACGTCTGTTCATCCTCCTAATAAGGATTCTAGGAGTATGGATAGGTGCGGAAGCGTACCCTGTCTTCAGCGGCCTTTGCCTTACGGTCGCTAAACTACTTATGTCATTTTACGAGGCTCCAAAGGGATCTTCTCAAAGAGCTAAATGACTCTCTTGTTGGTAACCTACCTGAGGCGCTGGCCCCGACTGTTGGCGCACAGATGACTACCCTCTTTTCTATTGTTAACTCGTCCATGAGGCTCATTTCATATGCGGCCGAAGGGGCGAGTAGAGCAGCGGGAACAGGCATTGCCCTCAACCCAGTCAGCGGGATCAGGCAGCATTAGAGGTTTCAAAGCTGCTAGAAAAAAAGAGCCATCCAGCCTGTCCCCATCGACCAGATCGGATCAGGAACTTACTCAAAATTATTTTTGGTACCAAAAAAGACAGGGGACTTCAGGCCCATTTTGGACCTCAGTTCATTGAATCGTTTCGTAAAGAAGTCCAAATTCCGAATGGTCACTCTTCAATCTATTCTTCCTTTGCTGGAAAAAGATGCATGGATGTGCTCCATAGATCTCCAGGACGCTTACTATCACATTCCCATAGCTCAAGAGTCCAGGAGATATTTATGCTTCCGCCTCGGAACCAGTCATTTCCAATTCCGAGCACTGCCCTTTGGTCTCACCACAGCCCCCAGGGTGTTCACCAAGTGTCTGGCAGTGGTAACTGCTCACCTGAGAAGTCTGGGATTCCAGGTGTTTCCTTATCTAGACAACTGGCTCCTTACTGCCACCTCCGAGCATCTACTACTCCAAGCGCTCAGAGCCACGTTCACCTTGGGCCGTTTCTTGGGGATCACGTTCAATTTGCTAAAATCTGTACTACAGCCATCTCAGCGTATTACTTTCATAGGCGCAGACTTAGACACAAAAAGAATGCGCGCCTTTTTACCAACAGCAAGAATTCAGGTCTTACAAGATCAAGTCAAATCCTGTCTCCCCCTACAAAGAGCCCCGGCCCATCGGATCCTACAACTGTTGGGCTCGATGGCATCGACCATACTTTTAGTTCCCTTGGCCAGACTTCACATGCGAATTTTACAATGGCTACTGTCGGTTCAATGGTCTTATCAGGAACTTCCCTTGAACCACTTAATCATAATCACGGAAAGTTGCCGTCGGGATCTGCATTGGTGGCTCCTCCAATCAAATCTCGACCAGGGGCGACCCTTTATACCTCAACGTCCCGTTGCCACTGTGACTACGGACGCCTCCCAGGTAGGGTGGGGGGGGTCATTACCTGGACAGGTCGGTCCAAGGCACATGGCAGATCCAGGAAACGCATTTGCATATCAATGTCCTGGAGATGAGAGCGGTACTATTGGTACTCCAAGCTCTCCATCACGCTCTCCCACAAGGCCCGATTACTATCCTATCCGACAACATGTCGGTGGTGTGGTACATAAACAAGCAAGGTGGAACCAGGTCTTACCCACTATGCAGAGAAGCCATGAGACTTTGGCACTGGTAGCTACCAACCGCTTTCTAATGGCAACGCATACCGGGAAGTCCAATGTGATTGCGGACAGATTAAGCAGGACCATTCTTTTACCCCACGAGTGGTCCCTCAACCAGGGTATAGCTGCGAAAATCTTCGACAGATGGGGTCTTCCTTGCTGCTACCTGTTTGCCAGCCCTCACAATGCGAAATGCAGAGAGTTCTTCACACTGTTTCCTTCTCAGGGACAGATTCCCAGGGACGCTCTGACTCACATTTGGCCCCCCGGTCTTCTCTACGCCTTCCCTCCGTTCCCCCCCCTACCAAGGGTGATACAGAAGGCCATTTACATGGAGAGCGAGATGATTTTGATTGCCCCGCACTGGCCTCGTCAAGTTTGGTTTCCTTTCCTACAGAGGCATGCGATAGAAGGTCCATGGTTTCTGGATACGGTGCCAGACCTGTTGACTCAGTCAGGACGGCTTCATCCGTCTCTCAGGTCCCTGAAGTTGGCAGCATGGTTACTCCACTTCCATCCTTAGTCCGAGACAATGCTCTTCGCGGACGTGGTCCACATACTGTCTTCTTCTCATAAACCTTCCACCATCAAACTTTATTCCAGTAAATGGAAAAGGTTTGCCTTCTGGGCTCAAGAACGGAGTATAGATCCTCTCACTGCACCAGTATCGGAGGTTCTGAATTTTCTGGCCTCCCTTTTTCAGTCGGGCTCTTCAGTTTCTACCATTAAGGTTCAGTTAGCGGCGATCTCTAATTTTCATGCTTCATTTGAACCTTCATTGATGTCTCACAAACTTTGTAAGGCTTTCCTTAAAGGGGCTTGGCTCCTTAGGCCTCCGTTATCTCATCCTGTCCCCCCTTGGGATTTGAATATGGTTCTTGCTGCCCTAACTGCCCGTCCTTTCGAACCAGCTGCTACTTGTGATTTAAAATTTCTGTCTTGGAAAACGGCCTTCTTAGTAGCCATAACATCTGCTAGGCGAGTTTCAGAACTTCAAGCTCTTTGTTCTGATCCTCCCTATTTGATTTTTCACAAGCATAGAGTTTCATTGAAATTAAACCCTGCATTTATACCAAAAGTGGCCTCCTCTTTCTGTATTCAACAAACTATAGAACTCCCTGTCTTTTTCCCAGAATTCTCTAATAACGCAGAATATACTTTGCATCAATTGGACGCACATAGACAACTGCATTTTTATTTGAATAGAACCGCTCAAGCGAAATCAAATCAATTGTTTGTTTCCTTTGCAGTGAACAAATTGGGTCAACCAGTAACAAAACCTCCATATCTAAATGGATTAAAGATTGTATCATTTTTATTTATTCACAGGCTAACAAAGACCTTCCCTTTCCAGTCAAGGCTCATTCTACCAGGGCAATGGCTACTTCCGTAGCTTTTCACTCCAAGTTATCAATAGATGATATTTGTGCTGCGGCAACCTGGACTTCTCCGCACACTTTCATTTCTCATTACAAATTGGATGTGGTTTCTCGAGGCAGAGCTTCCTTTGGTTCCACAGTTCTCAGGAGTGTGTTCCAATGAGCCACCCGGGATGTAGGTGCTAGGGACGCTGTCCCATCTGTTGTGAATGTAGGCGAGATAGGATCCCATTACATCTTTTAGTTATGTACTTACCATAACTTCGGATGTATGGGATCCATCTAAATACATTCATAAGTACCCACCCTCCTTCCCCCTTCCATTCGGATTTAGAGGAGCTGTAGTCTCTTTTTTCTTGGAGATCTTTCTTGAAGAACTTTAGTTGGTTATAGTGACTACTAATTTTTCTGTGTTTGCATGGATGTATGAAAGCGAACAAACAAGATCTGGGGAAGCAGGTGTAGTGCATCCTGGGATAGGGAGTAGCCCAGCCAATGAGAGACTTCGTGCTAGTGTATTAGTTGCCGAGTCGAAGCCGATGGATCGGCTCCGAACCCATCTGTTGTGAATGTAGGCGAGATGGATCCCATACATCCGAAGTTATGGTAAGTACATAACTAAAAGTTTCGGCTGGTAACATACACAGCCTTCTTCAGTATATACATATAGTTCATTACAAGCTGTATAAATAGTCAAAACCTGAATTCCATTGGTTTGTTCCTCATAAATATTCATTAAGACCAGGGTGAAAAAGACCACCTAGTATAATTATCCACTTCTTTTCTTTACAGTTTAATATATTATGCCAACCAATTTTATTCTTGCGATCCCCTTGTATTGAATCAATTATAGTGAATATAAATTTTGCTGTTGGATGGACCAACTGATGTTTATAAAGGGCATTAGTCACCTTTTTGTGTTTTATATTGCTGTAGTGTTCAGAGATACGTAATCTAATGCACCTGGAGGTTTGCCCAATGTAGAAGGCCCCGCAGTTACATGTGGCCATATAAATAGCCCAATCGCTGCTACAATTCACAAAACTGTTAATGTCAAAAACTCTGGGGCAATTTCTACTGGAGAACTCATAGGTTGTTGAAATATATTTACAATTAATGCAGTGGCCACAAGGAAAACACCCACGCAAAATGTGACCTGATAGAGTGCGTTGTATCTTAGTGGTGTATTTGGTATCCCTACTCTTATAATGATTGAAATAAGATTGAAGCTTCTTGCCATTCCTATAAGAAAACATACAATGATCAGGAATAATGTGTGCAACCTCAGGGTCACATTTCAAAATATTCCAATGTTTTCTAACACTCCCCAATAGGCAGTTAGTGTTGCGACCATAGGTAGTGACAAGTCTCAAGGGTTGGAATGATTGAACCGATCGTTCCCTATATTGCAATAAATCATGGCGTAGCATATTGTTAACCTGACATTTGGCAGTAGAAATGGTACCAGCATTATAACCCCTTTGTTTAAATCTATAAGTAAGATCCATTCGGTTACTACAAAATGTAGAATGTTCAGAGCAGATACGTTTTGCTCTGATAAATTGGGATTTAGGTATGTTCCTCGCTATATGTGGAGCATGGTAGCTGGAGGCATGTAATAGGGGGTTGTATTGTGGGAACTTCCTGTACATTTCAGTTTCCAGTGTGCCATCAGGCTGTTTCCGCAAAAGTACATCCAGGAATATAATCTTATTGATATCATGTTGTTCCGTAAAACACAACCCTCATTCATTATTATTCAAATACTGAATAAACTCAGTAAGTCGGGATTCCGTACCCCTCCAGACCAACCATATATCATCCAGGTAACGTCTCCATATGTCCATATCTGTAAGAAAAATATTCCTTATAGAATTGTAGATCATCTCATTCTCTACATAGGCCATGAATAGGTCGGCATATATGGGGGCAAAAGATGCCCCCATAGCCGTACCTTTAATCTGCCAGAAACATATGTCTTTGTAATAAAAGACGTTACAGGTAAGGACATACCTGGCCATATCTACCAAAAAGGAGTTAAAGGTGGAACTATACAGTTTGGAATATTCAAGCCAATATGCTAAAGCCTTGAGTCCTGCCTGATGTGGAATATTGGTATAGAGTGCACTCACATCAAGCGTGCACAGAAGCCAATCTGCTTCCAATTGTGTATCCGATACAATCTGCAAAAAATTGGTGGTGTCTTTAAGCCTGGAGCGAATGGAAGTTAACAAAGGCTTAAGATATTTGGTCAAAAACAGTGATAAGGGCTCCGTCAAATAGTTTCTACCAGAAACTATTGGTCTTCCTGGGGGATTCTTAACATCTTTGTGGATCTTAGGTAGAAAGTAAATGTACTGAGCACTTGGATCTTTGATAATCAAATGTTGTACTGTATCTTTAGATATAATCCCTCTATCATGTGTATCTTGTAAAAAACATGCAATACATTTAGCAAATCTACCCATAGGATCCACCTCCATCTGTGTATAGTATCTTACATCAAACAATTGCCTCCGGGCTTCCTTATCATAATCAGACCAATTTAAAACCACTACAGCTCCACCTTTATCAGCATTTATTATAACAATTTGTTTGTTGTCCTGAAGTTCCAGAATTGCCCTTTTCTCAATAGGGGTAATATTATTGTTCTTGAAAACTGTTTCAGAACCAAGAAAATGAATATCTTTCAATACACTATTTTGGAACTGCTGGACAACCGCATTCATAGGCGGAGTGAAGTTGGATTTATGATATGTAAAATTACCACCATCCAAATTAGTGTTAGTACCACCAAAGAACATTCTTAAATTGATAGCTCTACAGAATTGAATCAGATCTTGTGCAAATACATCTTCAGATATAACAGAGCCAGGTATAAAATTTAAACCTTTATTAAGGACTTGAAGGTGTACATCAGACAGGTCATAGTTGGATAAGTTTAAAACATTGTTTACCGTGGGGCAATTCAATTCCCTAAGGCTAAATCCAGTAACCCTTGTAGATTGCTCACTTTGCTTGTGTCCCCCCCCCCCCCCACCGTCTGCGTGTGTTCCTAAAGGGACACTACCAGAACTCCTTTTGGGTGTTGGAGACCTTGTTGTTGCCAAGGATTCATTGTCAGTGCCTGAAGAAGTATCATCAAAAGATGAAGTACCCTCAGATGTATTCCTACGTAAAATAGACCTAGGTCTTTTCCTTTTTCTAACAGATGTAGGGAGATTATCAAATCTCACATGTTTAGACTGGAATGAAAAGGGATTGCCATTGGAATAATCCTCCTGATCCCGAGTGAACTTTTTCATTTTCCTGGAACAGAGCTCGGCATCAAATTTCTTTAAATCGGACCCAACCTTACTTAGTTTAGCCTCAAAAGAAGCTTCGTGTTCAAAACTTTTAAGTTTGTCAGCCAAGGCATTAATGTCCGCTAGTCCCCTATCAATAGCCCTATTATGAAATTTATGTAATTCAACTACAAAAGACATTGTGGCTTCCTGCTGTATTTTTAACCAATTGGTGTTTAATTCAGCATCCCCATTATTGACATGTGGAATTGTTCATATTCTCAAGCCCCTAGGGGTAATGTTGGCCTCTTGGTAAGCCTTAAAGAGCTTACTGTGCCACACATTGGCACGTAATGTTCTGAGTTGTTTATTAAGATCCTCAATTAGCTTATGGCTTGTTAGGTCAGAATTGGTATTAACACCACAATCAACATTTTCACTGTTCAAAGACCCCAAGCCAAAAACCCCAAGATCTTCCCTGTCAGCTACCAATCCAGAAATAAGATTGGATAGATCCATAATGAGGGCAAGATGATGTTCCAAAAAGCTGTCAATGATGGTCGATATAATAATACCACGACAGCCAGAAATACAGGACAATAACAGCAAAAACATAAATATAATAATTATCTGAGCTGCGTCCAGATTAAAGATCCAAATCCAAACAAATTAGAGAAAAAGAGGGGGCATAGATGGAGACCAAGCACAATAATGCCCAAGGCACCCAATGGAATATTAAATAAAGCAGGTTGATGCTGAGCAATGTTCCAGGATATGAAAACAAAATCCTAAAAATCCTGTAGTATGATATACAAATAGTATATATAATCAAATTTCACAGAGAACGGAGGAATATATCCCATAGACACAAAACACCCCAGTCCTATTGCTGATAAGAACAGCTAAGATATCACCAAATGGGCTAATAAGCCTGCCTGTTCTAAAAATAAGAAAAAATTATTAGGACCAAAAAGATATATACACATACAAAGGCCCCAAAATTATCAAAAAATGGTACTTGGGACTAATATGTGTGTAATTCCCAGTAAAGAACTATACTTAGTTAAATAATAATGTATGGTATCAACATAATAGTTAGCACTTATTGCCAATATCATGAACCAATAATGGCTCAAAACATACTCATAAATGAGTATAAATACATGATATAAGATAAATTACCCAACATTATGTTGAACCTAAGCCTAATCTGTTTTGATCCCAATATTATAGTACTCAAACAAATTCAAAAGACCTCTTCAAAAAGTATATATACGGGGGAATATACCATAATGTAAATGTAATCCCAGTTTATCCCAAAATGAGAACATACTGTTGCTCAAAAGAGCTTGGCAAAACTATAACAAAATAAGCAAGTTCAGTCATTCATAGATCCGTTGGTGCCACCCTAAAACATTCCCAGATGTCATCCAAATCTGCTCAAAAATACTTCCAATCCCTTAAAGTGAGGTAAAGTCCATAAAAATATGACCCTCCACAAAGGGACGATCACCTACAATGTTCACATCAGACAAAAACATAGGTACAATAATATCTAGAACACACTTATATGGCCAACAAGATCTGTATGGTATGCTGAAATAAGTTTCTTGTAATTCGGTAGGCCCTTTTCAAAGAGTAACCCCACAAGATGAACATAATAGCATGTTAACAAAAAAGAATGTATATAATTTCCAAAAATATATGAATACTAAACTGTCTATATAATGAAGGACCAGTAGAAGTTGTAGACCATACAAGAATTATTCCCTCTAGTCCTGTTTGTTCTGTTGAGGCTTGTCCACTTATGACGAAAAAATAGATGTGGTGACGAAGCAATAACAACAAATTCAGTATATGTACTAACTCAAAGTATTTAACCACACAGGGTTACAAAGCATACATAAAGTTAGTCCCTTAATGTCCCTTTGTATACAAAGAGTACCGTATAGGCAATTCCGCCAATTCCACCAATGGCACACAAAAAGGTATGATGTTAAAAAAGCGATAACTTTTATACAAAGACTCTGACTTGAAGTATATAACCAGTAAAGGTTATGAGACATACAAACAGTTAGTCCCTTTATGTCCCTTTATGTCCAAAGAATTCCGTATAGGCAATTCCGCCAATTCCACCAATTGCACACAAAATGGCGTGATGTTGAAAGAATGATGGCAAGAAAAGAAGGCTGGATCCAAATATAAAAACCAAAAAAATATCAACCAGTCTCCGCACCCAAGCCAAGACAGAAAAAATATAGTCAAACCATGTAAGTATGCAATATACAGGGAATAACCAAGGATCCAAAAATATTGAATAATCCAATAAGACGAGCTGCAACGAATCCCAGAAGCAGCAACAGAGTCACCAACCCCAGCAGGAAGTGAGAGAGGCTAGCACCGAAAAACTTCCTCCTGCACGTAGGTCAATGCACGGCTCCCAAATTAAATCAACAGTACAAAAAAAACAGAGCCAGCAAATGGTGACTAAAATGGGTATATTTAACAAAATAACATCCCAGCAAGTAGAAACATACCGGTTAAATTTTGCTGTTGGATGGACCAACTGATGTTTATAAAGGGCATTAGTCACCTTTTTGTGTTTTATATTGCTGTAGTGTTCAGAGATGCGTAATCTAATGCACCTGGAGAAATTTATGTTCACTATAATTGATTCAATACAAGGGGATCGCAAGAATAAAATTGGTTGGCATAATATATTAAACTGTAAAGGAAAGAAGTGGATAATTATACTAGGTGGTCTTTTTCACCCTGGTCTTAATGAATATTTATGAGGAACAAACCAATGGGATTCAGGTTTTGACTATTTATACAGCTTGTAATGAACTATATGTATACACTGAAGAAGGCTGTGTATGTTACCAGCCGAAACCGGTATGTTTCTACTTGCTGGGATGTTATTTTGTTAAATATACCCATTTTAGTCACCATTTGCTGGCTCCGGTTTTTTTGTACTGAGGGTTCCTGATTCTCACAAGTTCCTTTTTAAAAATCCTATTATGGATCCAGAGACTATTTCACAGGGACCCAAGGGCATTAAGGCCTCTACTGCCAAAAAACGTACCCCTTCTAATAGAGACTCCAGGGTGCTGGATAGATGGGGTAAGAAGGTTTACATTTCTGCAACCTTGGCCATTAGTGCCTTAAACTGTCGGTTTCACATGTTAAAGTATCAACAACATGTTACTGGATTACTTAAACAGAAAATGATGGTGATTCCTGACTGTGCTGAAAATAAGGAATTACAGGATTTAATGCATTCTGCTGAACAGGTTGGAAAACATACTTTGCAATGTCGGTTTGATTCTTTAGAGGCCTCTTGCAGGGCTGCTATCACTGGGTCTGCACTCAGAAGGCATGCTTGGCTTAAGGAGCAATCTTTGCCTGATCATGTTAAAGCTAAACTGTTGGGTGCTCTCTTATATAAGGACTACCTGTTTGGCAACAAAGCTGAGGAAGTTCTTAAAAGTTTGGAAGATGAAGTAAATCTATGCATACTGTTAAAGATTTCTTCCAAGTTCAGCCTCCAAGATTTAGTAGGCATTGGCCCTCTAAGAATTGGTCCTTTCCGTCTCCTTCCAGGCCTTCTCAGTCCAAACCCAGACACAACAGAAATCACAGGTTTCAGTCCCAGGGTAAGCACAAGACTAAGCAGTGGGGGGCTTTTGCTTCCAAACCTGGGAGCAGTAAGACTCCCCCCTATGGAAAACTGTCTCAGTGACTTGATTTTAAAACTTCCAAGCACTTCTTAACTGAATGCTTCTTTAGGGGGAAAGATTGGTCTGCAGGCCAAAAACTGGGAACTCGTTAACCAGGACAAATGGGTTTTAAATATAGAGTCCCAGGGATTTCACTTCCACACATTACCAATGCCAAAAGGTTGGCTAGATCTATCTCCAAATCAGTGAGCAGAGGCTCAAAAGCAAATACTCTCACTTTTAAACTTAAAGGCTATTCAAACTATACCAGAAGAGGAAAAAAAACAAGGATGTGAAGTAGGGACTTCATTTGTCAGCAACCTTTGGGTCTTGGATCCGACAACTTATTTTACAGCTTATGGATCCGAGCTCTTAGCTCCTCCCCTTATCCATAATCCCCTGCCAACCCGGATTGACCTCAGATCTAGTTTGCCGCTCTTAGAAGAGACAGCTGGATTTTAGAGCTCCTGGCGACTTACCAGATAAGTCTTCAAAACTTGTTAAATTAGAAAATTTTTTTGGTTTAATTCAACAGTGTGCATGGTTTAGGATCCCTTTTCGTTAATTTCATTAATTTTTAGTGTAATTCCTCCCCTCGCTGGTTCGTAGAGTGTGTGTGTGTTGCTTGTGTTTTTGGGGTCCGGTGTGTTTGTGTAGTTTACCTTATTTTTTTTCCAATGTCGGAGGCCCCAAAACCCATTTTTTTCTAAGTGCACCGAGTGTGGCCATAAGCTTTCACCGGCGGATGGCCACACTCTGTGTGTTCAGTGCCTTTGGGTTGAACACCTGTCCCCTGGGTGTTCCATTTGCGCAGCGTTCAACCCCAGGGCACTGAAAAAAGCGGAGGTCGAAGCTGATCCTGGTGGGACTTTTGCCCCCGGATTCAGCCTCCGGTACTCCCGTGGCTCCTCCTCAGTCCTCGGCGGTAGCCACTCCTGCCCTCCTTCCCCCGGCCGGGACTCAAACTCCCACTAAGATGCCAGAGGAAAGGGAGGCCTGGAGGGAGAAAAGGAGGGAAAAGTACCACAAGCGGCGGGCCGAGGCCTCCGCTTCGGCCCCCCCCCCCAGCTAAGCAGGCTTCTCCCTCCACGGCTTCCAGGTCCCCTCCTCCTCGGATCCGATCCCCTTGCTTTTCCCCGGGACCCGAGGAGGAGGAGACCCGATCTCCGTCGAGGTCATCGAGGCGACATTCCCGGCCCACCTCGGTGGCCTCGTCGAGATCTACTTAGTCTTTCTGATGCAGGCTTGGACCGGATGATGAGAAGGTTCATCCAGGCCCAGCTGCAGATGGGAGTGCTCCCTCCCTTGGGAGCTCGACACCTTTTTTGCCCGATAGCTCCTTCTCCGACCCGCTTTCGGGTTCGAGCACTCGGAGCTGGGCAGCGTTGGAGCCGGGGGTGGGTCGGCACCGACAGTACTGGGTACTTCGGATCCGACCCTGCCCTCGAGTCTGTCGGGTCCTTCGTCGGATCCAACCTCTCGGAGCCGTGGGCCGAGCTTCGAATCCGAGGGATTCAGTGTGCCTTCGGCTCCGTCCAGGTCGGGGCACACGGGTCCTTCGGATCCGATGGCCTCGGCTCCGGTTCCAATCCCTTCATTGGATCCGAGTGGGAGTCGGCTTTCGGACCCCAGGGAGAGCGGCTCCTCCTCGGCCTTCAATGCAGTGGAGAGGGCTCTTTTGAGAGCATCCGGACCCCCGGTCCTTGCATCGGCTCCACCCTGCACTCCCTCTCTGCTGGGTCAGGCTTCCATCACCTGGCCACAGGGACACCCTGCTTCGATGTCCCAGGTTGTTCCACTGGAACAGGATATTGCTGGTGAGACCTCCTCGGACAGTCCCCCCGAGGAAGTGCCTCGCAAGCATAAGTGTAAGAGGAGACACGTGGACTCCCCCGAGTCCTTAACAGAGGACACAGACTTGGATGAAGGGGAAGGCTCCCCAAGGTCACCCCCCGAGGATGTCTCCTTTGGAGACATCATGGAAATGCTCAGGATCGGGGTTGGTGGTCTGCCTCCAAGGCTTCCTCCGACGAGTCCGTGTTCCTGGAGGCATTCGAAGCAGGCCCGTCTACCTCTTGGGTGTCCCCTCCGGCCGACCCTCTGGTGGACCTTATCACCACCAGGGCGTGGAAGGAGCCGGACACTGTGGAGCCAGTCCCCAAACTCCCGGATAGAATTTTGAGTCCCCCTGCAGACCGGTCCCATTGGAGCAAGGGTCCCCCCATAGATGCCATGTTGATGGCGGCAGCCACTAAGAGGAATTAGCTCAGGAGAGCCTCTCGGTCCATCCACAGAGCAAGGAATCCCGCTCGATGGATCACCTCGGGAAGCGGGTATTTAGTTCAGCGACCTTCTCAGTAAGGTCCCTGAACTACATGGCACATATCATCAGGATGCAGCGAGATCTTATCAAAGAATATGCTGCTTCCCCCCCAGAGTCCATGTCGGCACAGGACAAGCAGTTGTACTCCACTCGTATGGCCACTCTAAGATCTGTTTCAAATACCTCTATGCGGCTTTTGTCCCACGCCACAGAGGGAGCCGCTAGAGCCAGCGGAGCGGGTCTAGTCATGAGACGTCAGGCCTGGCTCCGACATTGTGACTTCGCAGAGCCCTTTAAGGCGTCCTTTGCGAATGCCCCCATTGATGGTTCTGCCTTGTTTGGCAAGACCGTTCGCGAGACACTTGTTCAGAGGGAAAAGGACAGGAAGACGTTGTCTGCCTTCGGAGTCCGCTTCTCTGCTCCCCAGAGGTCCTTCTCCAAGAACCAAAAGGGACAGAAGAAGATGTGGTTCCGGAAATCGCAACATTTCCATCCTGCTCCGGACAACCAGTCCTTCCGTGTTAGAGGAGGACACCGCCCTAGAGGCAGAGGGGCCCCGAAAAATTTTGGGTCCAGAGAAACCTTCTCTGATCGGCCCACGCAGCAGCCCTGAGGGGTTGCCCGACTGCTCCACTCTGGAGGCAGTCAGGGGCGCTTCTCGAAACACCTAGCGGCTTGGGAGTCCATTACGTCAGATCGCTGGGTGCTTTGTATCATATCCAGAGGTTACAAAATTCCACTGCACCATGTCTCCAGACTCAAAAACCTCCCTGATGTACCACCCGATCAGAGGGAGGCGGCAGCTGCAGAAATTCAGCAGCTGCTAGAAAAAAGAGCCATCTAGCCCATCCCCCCAGATCAGCTCGGATTAGGGTTTTACTCCAGGTTCTTTCTGGTGCCAAAAAAGATGGGGGACTTGAGACCGATTCTCGACCTTTCACTCTTGAACCTGTCAGTAACCAAAGAAAAATTCCGGATGGTCACCCTTCAATCCATTCTCCCCCTCTTGCGGGAGAGCGGCTGGATGTGCTCAATAGACCTCAAGGATGCGTACTACCACATTTTAATGGACAGACAATCCAGGAGGTTTCTCTGCTTCTGGCTGGGAGCCAGTCACTATCAGTTCAGGGTCCTTCCCTTTGGTCTCACCACAGCCCCCAGGGTGTTTACCAAAGTGTTAGCAGTGATAGCGGCCCACCTGAGACTCCAGGGAATGCAGGTCTTCCCATACCTGGACGACTGGCTCCTGTCCGCCCCAACAAGGCACCTACTCTACGCAGCCAGAAATTAATTTCTCTGGCTAGTTCCCCAACTAGGCATTACAATCAACATGGACAAATCCTCCCTTGCTCCAACACAAGTGATAGAGTTCATAGGGGCCAAACTAGATACGAGAAGTCTGCGAGCGTTCCTCACTTCGGAGCGACTTCAAAACCTGAGGCTTCATGTGCGGGCCATCCTCCAATCAAAAGCCCCACTGGCGGAATTGGTCCTGAGGGCGCTAGGCTCCATGGCAGCAGCAATAACTTTTCTTCCATGCGCTCGTCTGAATATGAGGGTGCTACAGTGGACCCTTTTAGTCCAATGGTCCTTTCAGTTTCTTCCCCTCAGTCACCCTATCTCACTCAGCAGGGCTTGCAGGAGGGGGCCCTCTTATGGTGGCTCCAGTCCCCGGACCTTCATACGGGACGACCCTTCTGCACGCCGCCTCTCCTTGCCATGGTGACCACGGACGCCTCTCGCCTCGGGTGGGGGGGCATTGCTCAGGCAGAACGGTCCAAGGCACGTGGAACGACACAGACACCTCCTTGCATATCAATGTTCTGGAGATGAGGGCGGTGCTGTTGGCGTTGCAAGCACTTCAGAACCTTCTTCCCATAGGAACTATTGCGATACAGACGGACAACATGTCAGTTGTCTGGTACATCAACAAACGGGGGAACCAGGTCCTACAATCTCTGTCGAGAGGCCATGAGGGTGTGGGAATGGGCGATCTCCACCAACTGCTTTCTTATCGCAACGCACATTCCGGGACGGTCCAACATTCTGGCGAACAAGCTCAGCCGCACTATTCTTTCCCCTTACGAGTGGTCTCTCAATTCCCAGGTAGCGAAGCGGATTTTTGCCGAATGGGGGCAACCCTGCTGTGATCTTTTTGCCACTCCCTCAAATACGAAATGCTCCAGCTTCTTCGCTCTGATTCCCCTGGGAAACCCGAGACACTCTAGTGCATGCTTGGCCTCCCGGTCTACTTTATGCCTATCTTCCTCTACCCCTGATGCTGAAACTTGTACAGAAAGCCTCTCGGTTGAGGTGCAGAATGATCCTCATTGCCCCATTCTGGCCTCGTCAAACTTGGTCCCCTTACCTGTGGTCTCATCTGGTGAATCCTCCCTGGATTCTGGATCCCATTCCGGATCTAATATCCCATCCCTTAGGTCTACCAACCCCGAATATGGACAACCTGAAGCTGACAGCTTGGCTGCTCCAGTTCCACTCTTAGTCAGGACTCCCGGCATCTCTTCACCAGTTAAAGCCATCTTGGTGGCAGCACATAAACCTTCCACTAGAAAAGTCTATCGCAGTAAATGGAAGCGTTTTTCTATCTGGGCAGAACACCATAACATAGATCCCTTCACGGCTTCATTACCGTCCGTCTTGAATTTCCTCACCGGACTTTTTCAACTGGGAGCTAGCTGTTCTATGGTCAAGGTTCAATTGGCAGCCATTTCTCATTACCATGTGGGACACGAGACAGGTCCTTTGATGACTGCGAAATTATGTAAAACCTTCCTCAAGGGTACTTTCCTGCTCAGGCCTCCTGTCAAGGAAGCTGTACCCCCTTGGGATCTATCACTAGTCCTTCAAGCCTTGACTGCCCCTCCCTTTGAACCAGCTGCCTCGGCCGAACTTAAATATCTTTCCTGGAAAATGGCCTTCCTTGTCGCCATCACTTCAGCGAAAAGAGTTTCCGAACTTCAGGCCCTTTGTGCGAAACCTCCCTACTTGATTTTTCATCAGGATAGAGTGTACCTCAGGACCAATCCCTCCTTTCTTCCTAAGGTGACCTCAGAAACCAATATCAATCAGTCCATTAACCTGCCAGTTTTCTTCCCTAAGTACCAGAATAAAGGAGAATACAAGCTGCATTCCTTAGACATGCACAGACAACTGCGCTTCTACATCCATAGGACTGCTGGTCACAGACAATCCGATCAGTTCATTTCCTTTGCCAAATTCAATTTGGGTAAAGCTATTTCTAAGGTCACCTTATCATGATGGATTTCACGTTGTATTCTTCTGGCCTATGAAACTTCTGGGAGGCCCGCACCTCAGGTAGTACGGGCGCATTCTACTCGCTCCATATCTACTTCTGCCGCCTTTAGATCTAGAGTATCTTTGGATGATATTTGCTCTGCAGCCACTTGGGCCTCATCTCATACCTTTATCAAGCATTATAAGCTGGACGTTATTTCCAAAGGGAGAGCATCCTTTGGCTCCGCAGTGCTCCGGAACATGCTTCCATGATGTCCGCCCAAGATTCAGGTAGCTGGGGACTCCGTCCCAAAGGTTGCTGACAAATGAAGTCCCTACTTCAGATTAAGAAGTTATGTACTCACCATAACATTCCATCTGAGTAGGTGACTTCATTTGTCTGCAACCATCCCCCCTCCTTCCCCCTGGCCTTCAGAAGTCTATTCTTGAATGTCCTTTCTTGGTCCCTTTCGGGACGTTTTTGGTCTGAATTTTGGTATAAGGGCAAACTTGATCTGAGGTCAATCAGGGCTGGCTGGGGATTATGGGTAAGGGGAGGAGTTAGGAGCTCAGATCCATAAGCTGTAAAATAAGTTGCTGGCTTGGATCCGAAGTCGGATCCAAGACCCAAAAGTTGCAGACAAATGAAGTCACCTACTCAGATGGAACGTTATGGTGAGTACATAACTTCTTATTTCTACTCAAGACCTTTCCCTGGTACCCAGAAAAGACAATTCATGGGGTCCTGTTCTGGACCCATCTACTCTAAACACCTTTTTGGTGATTCCAAAATTCAAGATGCTAACTCTTCACCAATTGCTTCCTATGCTAGGAAAAGATGCCTGAATGGTAACACTCGATTTAAAGGAAGCATACCTGCACATCCCAATCAGGGAATCTTGCAGAAGATACCTACTCTTTAAAGCAGGCTACAATCACTGACAGTTCTCTGCACTGCCCTTTGGCTTATCTGCTGTTTCCAGGGTATTCACAAAGTGCCTAGCTCAAGTCATCGCGTTTTGCAGGCAAAGACATATTCAAATATACCCATACCTGGACGAGTGTTTAATTCAGGCAGAAAGCCAGGACATAATTTTGAATCATCTGGCCTTTGTGCAAAGGGTGCTGACTTGTCTGGGGTATACCGTAAACGAAAAGAAATCACATCTGGTACCCTGTCAACAAATTATATTCATTGGAGCAAGCTTGAATACAACTTCCCAGATGGCTTTCCTCATGCCAGAGAAACAAATTAATTTGACAACCTACTTCAAACAAGTGGCCACAAAAAATGTACCATCTGCAAGGCAAATACTACAAGCTTTGGGGTTCATGGCCCCCTGCATTCTTCTGATTCCATATACAAGACTGCATATGAGGAAACTACAATGGTATCTAAAAAGCCTATGGTGTCAACATTCTCAGGATCTAGAAGCAATGATTCCTATCATACCTTGCCTATGCCTAGAGTTTCTTTGGTGGGCAGAGGCCTGTCACCAGAACAAGGGACTAACATTCACACCACCCCCTGCCGCCCAAACCCTAACAACAGACGCATCAGATTATGCACGGGGTCTCACCTGGCAGGGAATTGCATTCAGGGCAAATGGAACCAAAGTCAAATGCACTTTCATATCAATCAAAAAGAAATGTTAGCTGTACAGCATGCTCTGACAGCCTTCAGGGACCACATTCTCCCAGGACAATTAATGGTAAAGACGGACAACACCACTGTTATGTGGTACATAAACAAGCAGCAAGGGGGTACACATTCTTACCCCCTATGTTTTTGATTGCACCAGACTGGCCACGCCAACACTGGTACCCCCTCTTGCGCAGTGTGTCACTGTTCACCCCATGGCACCTGACTCAGACTCCTACCCTGTTGTTTCAGCAGGAGAACCAGATTCTGCACCCTCAGCTTCATACACTGAACCCAGCAGCCTGGTTAATTATCTAATCTCTCCTTTACCATCCCTCAGTAAACCAGTGATGGATATCATTTTAGAGGCAAGGAGGCCTAGTACTAGAAAATCTTATGCTGCAAAATGGAAAAGATTCTGTGCTTGGAACCAATCTCAAGGGATGAGCACAGCAGTGCCCAATTTACCTCAGAGTTTACGATACTTAACTGAGATGCTTCACAAGGGCTTGTCTTTCTCCTCCATCAAAATTCACACCTCAACCATTTCAGCTCGTTATAACACAGAACCTCCCCTCTTCTCTCATCCACTGCTTAAGCAGTTCTTCAGAGGGTCCAAAAATCTGTGACCACCCTGGTGAGCCCCTACTCCAGCCTGGGACTTTAACTTTGTATTGGAAAAGCTCACCCTTCCTCCTTTCGAGCAAGCTGCCACTACTGATTTAAAATTCCTCTCTTGGAAAACAGCTTTCCTTTTAACAATCACTTCAGCAAGAAGGGTATATGAATTACAGGCCCTCATGACAGTGGAGCCTTTCATCATCTTTCATACAGATAGGGTGTCCCTCAGGACCAATCCCTCCTTCATGCCGAAGGTGGTATCCAGTGTGGCCCTCAATCAGTCCATTCATTTGCCAACCTTCTTTCCTAATCCACAGAACAAAGGGGAATGGATACTGCACTCATTAAATGTGCACAGACAACTTAGATTCTACTTGGACAGGACTAAACCTCAAAGGAAATCTGACCAACTGCTGGTGGCATTTGCTGCAGGGGCAGAGGGGAAGGCTATTTCAAAGCAAACCATTTCCAAATGTATAGGCCATTGCATTCATTTCTGCTACAAGCACCATGGCAAACCTATCCCACAGGATATCAGACCCCCACTCAACCAGGACTGCATCTACCTCTACAGCCTTTCTCAGAGGCGTCCCTACCAGGGACATCCTAGAAGCTGCTACCTGGAGTTCAGTACATACTTTCACCAAGCATTACCATCTGCCAATTTTCTCTAAATCCAGAGCTGGCTTTGCCACTGCAGTCTTGCAGGGCCTTATAGCTGGTCCTAATGCTATCTAAATTCCTCCTCCCATCCTTAGCTTTGGGAATCTACCCAAATGTGATGACTGCAACAGTGAAACACGAAGAACATAGTACAGTTGTGTACACTTACCATAAATGTAGATGTTCGAGTGTATTCACTGTTGCAGTCCTGGCTACCCTCCCTCCAGCCCCCTTTCTTCTTTGGGCTATACCTCTGCTCTACTTTACTATGCTCAAAAGCTTTTTGGTGTATTTGCTTTTTTGTTGGAGGTATAGCCTTGTATATTTATAGATTTAATTGCTTCCCATTAGGGGGCACCTGACATCTGGGGCAAGAAAAAATGATGTAATGGCGGCTGCATGGTTTATACCCCTGATGACCCGATGTTATGGAAGAAGGGACAGCAACCGGCGCAGGACCCAAGACTTTGTTAGTCAGGCCGACTGAGGGCTACTGCAAGCAGATAACTCAAATGTGATGACTGCAACAGTGAATACACTCGAACATCTACATTTATGGCAAGTGTACACAACTGTACTTTACTTCTGCAAGCAGGATTTCTGAGCTTTATGCCTTATCTTCAAAACCTCCATACCTGTTTTTTTCAGAAAGAGAGAGTGCACCTTAAAACCAGTTCCTCATTTCTCCCAAAGGTAGCCTCTGAGTCTTCTCTCAGTCAGATCATAAATCTTTCTGTGTTCTTCCGAAATGTTTCAAATAGGGCTGAATATATTTTATGCTTGATGGATGTTCACAGTCAGTTAAGTTTTTTCTTACATTGGACAAATGCCTTTAGAAAGACTGATGAGTTGTACATTTCCTTCTCTTCTACCAAGTTGGGAAAAGGAGTATCTAAAGTCACCCTTTCCTGTTGGCCGTCTCATTGCATTTTATATGTGTACCAACAGAAAGGTTTGTCTTGTCCTACAGTTCTAAAGGATCATTACACTACGTCTGTGGCTTCATCTACAGCCTTCTTTTCTAGAGTGCTGCTTGATGACACCTGTGCTGCGTTGGCATAATCCAAGGTTCATTCAGTTATTTCTCATTCTAAATTGAGCATACAGTCCAGATTAAGAGCTTCCTTCAGTTTAGCTGTGCTCTGAAATATCCCTACTTAGAACCGCCATTTGCCACAGCAGCTGGAGTCTGTTCCATACTTTTAGGAATGGATGAAAAAAAATTATCATCAGATACAGAAGTTACGTACTCAGAATAACAATAGATATGTGTTGTCTGTTTCCATATTTCCTCAACGATTCCCCTTCCCCTTTACTTTGTGTTTCAAGGTATTATATATAGGTGACTGTGGCTGACTTAGCCCTGGGTCCTTGACGTTGCATTTTTCATTGTTATATGCATATATCAGATGGTTTCTTTTATCTTTTATATTCTTATTGTTCTTTTTTTTTCCTTCTTGTGGGCATGCTCAGTCTGGGGTTACTCATTCTATAAACATGGATTATGGGTAAGGGAAGGACCCTGAACATCATATCCAAAGCTTTGAAGTGGTTAAAGTCAGATCCGATCTCTGATCAGAGACCCATACATTGAGGAATGATAGAAACAGTCAAAACCGAGCTGTTTTTATGGTGAGTACTTAACTTTCATTTATTGGTGGAGAAGTTGGGGCTGCAGTCTTATTAAATAGGACCATTTCATTTTAGCCAGTTGTAAGGTACACATCCATAGTGGAAGAGGTAAATAAACCTGTAAAAGATTATTTTAAGGCTGTGATAGTATGTTTTAGTAATAGGAGTAATGACATAAAAAAAATTTATTTATTTCAGTTTGTTTACTGGGGTAGAGCACTGGCCAGTGCTGACCAATGTCAGTCTCAGCCTGCATTTTTTATTAAGTTATCACTTAAGACATAGACAAGCATGCATTAATATAAAAGAAAAAAATATATTAAAATGTTTCCAGATACGTACATTATACATCACAAAATTAATTTTTATATAACTGTCATTAGTCCAGCATTACATACATTGCTTAGTTCCTGCCTTCCCTTAAACCTCTCTCATCCTCTTGGGCATTACTCGACATGTATTGTTCCCACAATTTCCATTTATTTCTGTGTACTTTGCTACTTCCCTTTTCGAAAGATCCCAATTCCAGTTGTTTTATCCCTCTTACAGTATTCAGCACTTCAAATACAGTTGGTTTACACTTTGATTTCAGTGTTCTAATAATTGCTTTTTGGCAGCCGCCAGAATTAAACTTACTGTGCCTAGGCAATTCAGATCCTGTATCCCAGCTCAAAAAAAAAAAAAAGGTCATTGCGTTAGTGACATCCATTTGTTCTCCCAATATTTCTGACAGAGTACATTGTAGGGAATTTTTAAAGTCTGAACTCATTACACTCCCAAAACATTTGTTCCCATTTACCTCTTTCTACCGGGTCTACTTTAGAATGACGAAAACGAAAAATGTTGAGCACTCATATGAGTGAAAAATCAGGAATTCGATATTGAATGTTTGGGATAGCAGTACAGTGAAGATCGGAATATTTGCCCTTTCCTCACTGTAGTGCGATCTTGGAGTAGGAATATATATCTAGCAGGGTCGCAGCCCCCCACAATAGCGTTTTCAAGTTCCTGATTATTCACGCATGTGAGCATTCGATAGTTGATTTTTCATTGTTTTGACATAGACCCTTTTTACCAATTCACACCTTCAGCATTTGCCAGCTACCTGAGGAAAAGTCTCCTTCTGGTATAAAACTACCTATGCAAACACTTCAAAGCAAAAAATCATAAGCCTTCTGGATTTTGTTGCTTACTTGGTAACCAAACGTATGTCGTCCTATTGTTCCCTTGTAAAGTCCTTATCCAGTCTCTCTTCCCAAACTTTTCTAACTACTTCTTATAGTTATCGTGCTGTACTAATTATAAACAGCAGCTTCTGTTATAGCTTGAAGTAAAAACTCTACCAGAGCAGGTCTTTCATTTGGGATTCCCATATCCCTTTCTCGTTGAATATACTCTATCAGTCCCTGGTAGGAAAAATCTCCTTTTCATTATTGTGTGGCTTGGTCTTGGATTAATTTCTTATAAGTTAACAGCAATCTTTCTGAACTCATGCATATTATCCCGATACTCGCTTATTTTCTCTTTAGCACTCTGCAGTTGAGCACTTCTTGTTCTGTGAGATTCTCCTACTCTGCAGTACTTCAACCTTTGTCAGCCCCTCTACATAATTTGTATTATTTCTTAACCATATCTCTTTCTGTTTTATTTCTACCATATTTTTAAATTCCGTTTTCATTTTGTCCCATTCATTAGTGATAACTTCTGAAGAAGGCTGGTGGTTGGCTTTATGGTTAAGATGTTTACCTCACAGACACAGGGAACAGGGTCTGATTCTCATGTTTGAAGGGAAATTGGCTATGCTTAAAATGCCTGCAAGGGCAGCTAGTCAGGTATTTGCCTATGAATCTATAACATTTCTGTCTTCCTTAATAACTCTTTAATTATTTCCATTAACTTTTCCTTAACTTCCTCTCTTATATTTTTCCTCAGATAGGTGGGAAAGTGCCAGTTTCTCATTTTTACTTTATTTCCCTACATTTTTTATCTTTGTTTTTATTGTTGCATAGTTTTTATTGTTGCATGATCTGAAATAGTTATTGGATGTGTCTCTAAACTTTCAGTTAAATGCACAGGTTCCTGTGAATTGCAATTTCTGTGTAGTCTAGCCCAGATGTCCTTCATGGATGCATCTGCAGTCATAACAACTGGGTTGTCCTGTCGTCAGGCATCCCTTCGGTCGGCCGGATTCCAAAGTCCGGGTCCGGCTTCGACTGATGTCGCACTTCACCCGACGTCATCTCTGCTGGTCTTCGGGTATAAAGGCATTAGCCGACGCCATTTTCCTCAGTCTTTCTTGCCTCGTGGCGCCCGAAGCAGAAGCTGTTCGCAAGTGCCGGTCGGTCAGATCCAGAGATTACTACTACCGAATACTACTTGAAGACTTCTAAAGCTAAGTACCCGTTGGGGACTCTTTCTTGCCTCAGCCGATGTCAGAAAAAGTCAATAACTGTTTAACTTGTGGGAAACAAATACCTCATAAAGATTTCCACTCTTACTGTTTGCCTTGTTTAGGCCCAGACCACGACGTAGCAGCCTGTTCGGCCTGTGCTTCATTCAACCGACGAATGCTTAGGCGTCGGTCGGAGTTTGCTGAACAGTTTTTCGGCTCAGATTTTGCATACATTATGCCGTCGGATCCTCCGACTACCCAAATTGTTAAAAAACACAAAGAAAAAGACCGACACTCGCGGTCCGCGGTTTCGGCGAAACCATGGTTAAGCAAATCATGAGTGTCTCGGTTTCGGCCGAAACCGAGAAAACTGATCAAAGTACAGCTGAATCATTGACTACTACTGAGGTTCCTGCTACCTTACTTGAATCGGCCTCAGAAATTTTACCTACTACAGTGGTTACTAGTAACTTATCAGACACCATCCCTTTGGATGTCTCTACTCCAGCACGTGGTGCTGCTAGGCCTCCTGCAGCCATGTCTATTAAGGCCTTTGCCAGGGCTAAAGCAGCCAAATCTACTAAATCAGTGCCTGTTAAACCCCCCTCAACCAGGCCCACTTCTAGTTCACAAATGCTTACTCTGGCAGAAGATTTAATATCCTTAATTAGGGGATCTCAATCTCACCCAGACAGGGCCTCTCAGCCCCCAGAAAAGAGACCTACAGCAGAGCCCCCCGAGCCTGTGTCCTCTGATGATTCTGCGGATGACTCAGATATTACAGACCAGCCAGAGGCTCCTTTCTCCAATTATGAAGACTCAGATGCTGAAGAATCCATTCCAGCTGCTTCTCCACCAGAAGAATTCTCCTTTGGGGAAACCTTACATGCCATGTGAGAACAATTCCAATGGCAGGAACAGGATTTCTCAGATTCCAGAAAAAGACTTAGGACTTTTCTGCACCTTCCACAACACAGGCCCTTAGCTATACCTCCTGTCCTCTCTGTTGTGGACGATGCATTTAATGATGTCTGCACTGCACCAGATTCCTTACCTCCAGCCCCTGCCAAACCAGATAGATTTTACAGGGTGCCAGACACTCATCATCACCTATACAAGGCCCCACTTGCAGACGCCGAAACTATATCCCAGGGGCCTAAGGCAGTAGCCTCGACCACAGCAAAAAACCCTATTCCTTCTGAAAGGGAAGCCAGGTCTTTAGACAGATGGGGCAAAAAAGTTTACACCTCAGCTACTCTCTCAGCTAGAGCTTTAAACTGTCAGTTTCACATGATACAATATCAAGAGTTTATGCTTGATCAGTTAACTAAAAAGCTATCCTCTGATGACTCTATAGATAAGAAATATGTATTAGAAATGGTAAATAACATACAACAGGTTAGTAACCATTCCTTAAAATGTGGCTATGATGCACTGGAGGCTTCATTTAGATCAGCCATGACTGGCACAGTGATAAGAAGACATGCATGGCTGAAGGAACAGGTCTTACCGGATCATGTTAAAGCTAAGTTATTAGATGCTCCTATGGACAAGGCCAGTTTGTTTGGTACACCTGCCCAGCAGGTAATGAAGAAAATGGAAGAAAAGGCAAAATCTGTACAAACGGTTAAAGATTTCTTGCAGGTTCAGCCCCCAAGGTTTAGCAGGAACTGGCCTGCCAAAAATTGGTCCTTTCCTGACTCCACAAGATCCCAAAGGGGCAGGAGTAGACGTTCCAGAGGCAGAAATCAATCCAGAGGGGGTGCCTACAGAGGACGACAGTGGCAAGGTAATAAGAGGCACAGACACAGCCACTACCACTACAACAGCACAATCACAGTGACTTGATTCTAACTCCGCCTACCAGGGAACAAATAGCAGCACCATTAGGCGGAAAATTAACCTTATTTTCGAAGAACTGGCACTATATCACAAAAGACAAGTGGATTTTGCAAACCATAGACCAAGGTTACCGGTTCCACTTCCACACTTTACCAGTCAAAAGAGGAATGCCAAACCTGCCTCCAAATCAAAAAACAGAAGCTCTGCAGCAGATAATGCAATTAACAAAGATGAGAGCTGTGGAAAGAGTACCAATAACAGAACAAGGCAAAGGATTCTACTCCAGACTATTCCTAGTTCCAAGAAAGGAAAAAGTTGGAGACCTATTCTCGACCTGTCCACCTTAAATACATACATCATTGTCCCAAAATTCAAAATGCTGACCCTACAGCAACTTCTTCCCATGCTGGGCAAGGAGTGTTGGCTGGTAACTCTAGATCTCAAGGAGGCATACCTGCACGTCCCCATTCGACCAATTTGCAGAAGATACCTCAGATTTCTTGCAGGATCAGAGCACTATCAATTCTCAGCATTGCCCTTTGGCTTATCTACTGCCCAGAGTATTCACAAAATGCCTGGCATCAGTAATCGCCACTGCAGACTACAGGGAATCCAAATTTATCCATACCTGGACGACTGCCTGCTACAAGGGGACAACAAAAGCAAGCTGACAACAGATTTACAAAGGGTCATTTACTTGCTACAAGCACTGGGATACACAGTCAATTTACAAAAGTCAAGGCTGATACCATCCCAAACAAGGACATCCTCGGCCGCGGAATTGGACACAGTAAAACAAATGGCATTCCTAACTGCAGAAAAACAAAAAGAACTCCCTCTTTACTTCTTGGCACTAACAAGACAGAACAAGCTAACAGCAAGAAAAGTTCTGCAGGCCTTAGGCTTCATGGCATCATGCATAATCTTGGTTCCACATGCCAGACTACATATGAGAAAACTACAGTGGTACCTAAAGAATTTATGGTCCCAACACAGGCACAGCCTAGAAGCAGAAATTCCACTAATCCCATGCCTAAAGCAGGAGTTCCTATGGTGGGCTCAAGCATGCCAGTCAAACACAGGCCTACCCTTTCGCAACTATCAAGCAAGCCAAACCATCACAACAGACGCCTCAGACCTAGGATGGGGGGCTCACATGCTGGACAAATGTGCATAAGGATTGTGGACGCAGGACCAGCTTCACCTGCACATCAACCTAAAAGAAATGCTGGCAGTAAAACTGGCAATCCAAAAATTCAGACCATTTCTCAAAGAAGGCCATTTGATGATAAGGCCAGACAACACCACAGTCATGTGGTACATCAACAAACAGGGAGGCACTCATTCATACCCCCTATGCAGAATGACTTTGGACCTTTGGAACCTGGCACTCAGCTACAACATCCAGTTACAGGCAATATTTGTACCGGGAAAGGAGAATACTCTAGCAGACATGTTAAGCAGAACCACCTCGGATGCTCACGAATGGATGCTACACCAGGACATCTTCAAGACCATCTCAAAGAAATGGGGAATGCCACAGATAGATCTATTCGCTTCCTCTCAATCACCAGCTCAAAAATTCTGCACAAGGACATACCACCCACTTGCATGGAAAGTGGATTCTCTCCTTCAGCTGGAAAGGTCTGACAGCATATGCATTCCCACCTCTTCCTTGATACACAAGGTATTACTAAAAATCAAGGAGGAATGCCCAAGGATAATCCTGATAGCTCCGAACTGGCCAAGACAACACTGGTACCCATTGCTGAGGAGCATGTCTCGGGTCACAATGTGGTCAATACCCTGATGCCTTTGATGTTAACTCAGAACAACTACAGCATCATGCATCCAAACCTAAAACGCTTGCAACTGACTGCATGGAACATCACATAGCAGCAACTACTCCAGAACTTTCCCAAAGGGTTAAAGACATTATCCTTGAAGCCGCAGACCTTCAACAAGAAGGAACTATGCAGGAAAATGGAAAAGGTTTGTCATTTGGAGTGCTGAAAGAGGAAAAGATGTGTCGAATATAGATATTGCTAACATTCTGGAGTATTTGGCAGAGCTTCTACATACAGGCCTGTCCTATTCCTCCATCAAGATACATGCATCAGCTATTTCAGCAGAATACAGCTTTGATCCACCTGTCTTTTCACATCCTCTACTCAGGCAGTTCCTCAGAGGGATCAAGAATGTAAAACCTCCTAGGAAACCACCATTGCCAGCTTGGGATTTGAACTTTGTGCTAGAAAAGTTGACACTGCACCTTTTGAACCAGCAGCAACAGCAGACCTACAGCATCTATCATGGAAAACTGCTTTCCTACTGGCAATAACCTCAGCAAGGAGGGTTTCTGAACTTCAGGCCCTAATGGCAGTACAACCCTTCCTAATCTTCCACCAAGATAGAGTGTCCATGAGGACTAATCCTACATTTATGCCTAAGGTGGTATCCAGAGTGTCTTTAAACCAGGCAATCCACCTACCTACCTTCTTCCCCAACCCACAAAGAGGGGAAAGACTGCTGCATACCTTGGATGTACATAGACAGCTACGCTACTACCTGGACAGAACAAAAAGTAACAGAAAAACTGACCAGCTTTTTGTAGCCTATGCAACAGGAAGGGAAGGAAAAGCTATTTCCAAACAGACATTCTCCAAATGGATAGGAAATTGCATACGATTCTGTTACTCCTTCCATGGAAAACCAATTCCACAGAACATAAGGCCTCATTCTACAAGGGCAACAGCCACTACCACAGCCTTCTTACGAGGAGTGGCAACCAAGGACATTATTGAGGCGGCTACTTGGACCTCCGTGCATACATTTGCCAAGCATTATAATTTACCTCTGTATTCCAGATCCCGAGCAGGGTTTGCCACTGCTGTACTGCAAGGGATCCTAACCACACCATAATCTATTCTTCCTCCTCCCTAGTTGGCTATGGTATTCTACCCAGTTGTTATGACTGCAGATGCATCCATGAAGGACATAGTACAGTTTTGTACCTACCATAAATGTAGATGTCCGAACTGGATAGCATCTGCAGTCAGGATTACCCTCCCTCCTTCCCCTCTGTGGTACTCCTAGGGTATTTACCCTCCTAATAGCTAGCTGGTGGGGGGGAGTCTCTTATGGTGTATTTGTTTGTATATATGTACATACATGCTTATTTTTGTGTTTGCCTTCTATCTTTTGGAAACATTGGCATTTACCAAAAATTTAGCCTTCCAAGAGGGCAACTGGCATCTGGGGCAAGAAACACTGAGGAAAATGGCGTCGGCTGATGCCTTTATACCCGAAGACCAGCAGAGATGACGTCGGGTGAAGTGCGACATCAGCCGAAGCCGGACCCGGACTTTGGAATCCGGCCGACCGAAGGGCTGCCTGACGACAGGACAACCCAGTTGTTATGACTGCAGATGCTATCCAGTTCGGACATCTACATTTATGGTAGGTACAAAACTGTACTTTATTATACCTTGGAGACTAGTGTGTAAATTCTCCGAGTTCCTACTACTGAATTTGCATCTTCCATACTAAATATTTTCATAAATTTTATTAGAAATCTAATCTCTTTTTGTGTATACAGTAGAGAGTCGATTAATCAAACATATAATTGAACCGGATAAAAAACTTCAAAAATCTTTTTTTTTTCTGCACACAAGAATACAGTTTTCAACCATTCAGTGATTCCAGTGGACAGTAAAGAATATTTTTCACACACATGCTTGGCTACAAGCTAAAACAAACATGCTCAAGCAAATATGTATAATGTTTACATATTCAGACTTTATAATTTTTCCTACCTGAAAACTTTGGAAGGCTGGTTCGGATAATTTGTTTCTGATGATCAACATTTGGATAATCGATTCTCTGCTGTATTCCATTCTAGGTCCCCCAGATACATCCTCACTGTTGCAAATCAAGTTTCAGTCTCCACTAATAAGTAATATTAAAGCTGATTATTTCTGCCAAAATGTTCATAAGTTCCATAATAGCAGATGTTCTTCATATTTCACTGTTGCAGTCATCACGTTTGGGTTATCTGCTTGCAGTAGCCCTCAGTCGGCCTGATTAACAAAGTCTTGGGTCCTGCGTCAGTTGTTGTCCCTTCTTCTGTGACGTCAGGTCGTCAGGGGTATAAAACATGCAGCCGACGCCATTACATCAGTCTTTCGTGACATGCGGTGCCCGAAGCAGAAGCAGTTGGCAAGTGCCAGTCGGCCGACTCATGAAATTTTAGTTTTCGAGTTTCAGAACCGAAGTTTTCAACTAAAAGCTAAATACCCCGTTGGGGAAACTTCTTGCTTTAAACCGATGTCAGTAAAAGTAAATAATTGCATTACTTGTGGAAAGCAAATACCTCATAAAGATTTTTATTTGTACTGTATTCCTTGCCTAGGCCCTGACCACGACATACCTCGCTGTCGGTTTTGTGCTTTATTTAAACCACAAACTATCCATCGTCGGTATATTTTCGCTTCTAAATATTTTGGTGCTCGGTTCAATTATCCTGATATGTCTTCGGTAAGCCATCCGACTACCAACATTCCAAAAAAGCACAAAGATAAAGACAGAGGTGGGCTGCCTAGGTCCAAAGCTGCTGACGACACTTCTCCTAAGCCAGTCGCCAGTTCACTGGTACTTGGTAGGGGCTTTCGCAGCCCTTGATACCCGCTACTTCAGCTTCGCAGGCCTCTACCGAGACCCATTGCCCATGCCGGGAGATGCTTCAGTTGTGGAACCTGCATATGTCTCTACCTTGGATGGGTCCGGAGCCACTGTGCAGGCACCGGCTTCTGAGGGTATATTCAGGCCTACTGACTTGCATATTAAACCAACAGCATCTTCTTCTTCAAGGCCTAAAACTAGTACCATGCCTAGAAATCTGATGCCCAGACTGCATGGTCAGGCCTCCATGCCTAAAAAACAAATGATAAGAATGGCTGAAGACCTTATTACTTTAATCAGGGGAAGCCAGCCTTCCCCCTCTAAGAGACCTAGGACTGAGTTTGCTTATGATACTTCTGACCAGGATTCTGAATTTTCTGTTTCTCCTGATGACTAGGATTTACCTTTATCTACCTATGAGGATTTTGATGCTGAGGACTCTATTTCCTCTGCTTCTCCCCCAGAAGATTTCTCTTTTGGTTAAACCTTGCATATTCTCAGGGAGCATTTTCGTTGGGAAGGTCAGGATTTCTCTGATTCTAAAAAGAGGCTTAGGGATATCTTATTACTGCCCCAGCACAGGCCTTTAGCCATACCTCCTGTACTAGACATTGTTGATGATGCCTTTTTGGAATCTAGCATGGCCCCTGACTCTCTATCTCCTGCTTCCAGAAAACCTGATAGATATTACAGGGTTCCTGACTCTCACAAGTTCCTTTTCAAAAATCCTACTGCGGACCCTGAGACCATTTCACAGGGACCCAAGGGCATTAAAGCTACTACTGCCAAAAGGCCTACCCCCTCTGATAGAAACTCCAGGGCGCTAGATAGATGGGATAAGAAGGTATACACTTCTGCAACTTTGTCCTTTAGAGCTTTAATCTGCCAGTTTCATCTGTTAAAGTATCAGCAGCATATTATTGGATCGCTTAAACAGAAAATTATGTTGATTCCTGATTATGCTGAAAATAAGGATTTACAGGATTTACTGCACTCAGCTGAACAAGTTGGAAAACATACTTTGCAATGTGATTTTGATTCAGTAGAGGCATCTTGCAGGGCTGCTGTAACTGGGTCTTTACTTGGAAGGCATGCTTGACTTAAGGAGCAATCCTTGCCAGATCATGTTAAAGCAAAATTACTGGATGCTCCCTTAAATCAGGACCGCCTGTTTGACAACAAGGCAGAAGTTGTTCTTAAGATGGAGGTAAAAGCAAAATCTATGGAAACTGTTAAAGATTTTTTACAAGTGCAGCCTCCAAGGTTTAGTAGGCATTGGCCTTCCAAGAACTGGTCCTTTCCTGCCTCTTCCAGAGCTTCTCAGTCCAAACCCAGATCCAGCAGAGCTCCCAGGCTTCAGTCCCAGGGTACGCACAGGACTAAGCAGTGGGGGGCCTCTACTTCCAAATCTGGGAGTTATAACCCCCCACCTCCATGGTAAACTGTCTCAATGACTTCTTTTTAACACTTCCAAGCACTTCTCAACTAACTGCCCCTTTGGGGGTAAAGATTGCTCTTCATACAAAGAACTGGGAACTCATTACCCAGGACAAATGGGTTCTAAATATAGTCTCCCAAGGATACAGATTTCACTTCTACACATTTCCAACACTAAGTGGATGGCCAGAACTACCCCCAAATCAATGGGCAGAGGCCCCAAAGCAAGTACTTTCTTAAGCATGGGGGCTATTCATTTGGTACCAGAAGAGGAAAAGGGACAAGCTTTCTACTCAAGATTTTTCCTGTACCCAGAAAAGACAGTTCATGGCATCCTGTTCTGGACCTGTCTACTCTAAACACCTTTTTGGTGATTCCAAAATTCAAGATGCTGACTCTTCACCAGTTGCTTCCTATGCTAGGCAAAGACTCCTGGTTGGCAACACTAGATTTAAAGGAAGCATACCTGCACATCCCAATCGGGGAATCTTGCAGAAGATACCTACATTTCAAAGCAGGCTACACACACTGTCAGTTCTCTGCACTGCCCTGTGGCTTATCTACTGCGCCCAGGGTATCCACAAAGTACCTAGCTCCAGTCATTGCATTTTGCGGGCAAAAAAATATTCAGATATACTACTGTCTGGATGATTGTTTAATTCAGGCAGAAAGCCAGCACATACTTTTGAATCATCTGGCCTTTGTACAAATGAGTGCTAACTTGTCTGGAGTACACCATAAACAAAAAGAAATCACACCTGGTTACCCTGTCAACAAATTGTATTCCTGGGAGCAAGCTTGAATACAACTTCCCAGATGGCTTTCCTCACGCCAGAGAAATAAATTCATTTGACAACCTACTTCAAACAAGTGGCCACAAAAACTCTGCTATCTGCAAGGCAAATACTACAAGCCTTGGGGTTCGTGGCCTCCTGCATTCTTCTAATTCCATATGCAAAACTGCATATGAGAAAACTACAGTAGTATCTGAAAAGCGTATGGTGTCAACATTCTCAGGATCTAGAAGCAATGATTTCTATCATACCTTGCCTACACCTAGAGTTTCTTTGGTGGCAGAGGCCTGCCACCAAAACAAGGGACTACCATTCACACGACCCCCTGCCACCCAAACCCTAACAACAGATGCGTCAGACTATGCATGGGGGGCTCACCTGGCAGGAACTGCATTCAGGGCAAATGGTACCCAAATCCAATGCACCTGCATATCAATCAAAAAGAAATGTTAGCTGTACAGAATGCTCTGACAGCCTTCAAGGACCACATTCTTCCAGGACAATTAATGGTGAAGATGGACAACACCACTGTTATGTGGTACATAAACAAGCATGGAGGAACACATTCTTACCCCCTCTGCAGACTAGCCATGGCATTGTGGAACACAGCCTTGAGCTACCAAGTGCATCTACAAGCTCAATTCCTGCCAGGAAAACTAAATACACTGGCAGACGAACTAAGCAGAAACCTCATGGACCCACACGAGTGGAAACTGGAACCAAAGATTTTCAACATGTTGACAAGCAAATGGGGGAGCCCAGATATAGACCTGTTTGCCCCCCCCCCCCCCCCCAGAACTATCAATTGCACAAATTTTGCACAAGGACTCCCCACAAACAAGCTTGGAAAGTGGATGCTCTGTCCTTCAGCTGGAAAAACCTATCAGTTTATGCTTTTCCTCCTCTGCCTCTGCTCTCCAAAGTACTACTAAAGATCAAACAGGAAAAACCAAGGACGATTTTGATTGCACCAGACTGGCCACGCCAACACTGGTACCCCCTCTTGCACAGTGTGTCACTGTTTGCCCCATGGCACCTGCCCCATACTCCTACTCTATTGTCTTAGCAGGAGAACCAGATCCTGCACCCTCAGCTTCAAACACTGAACCTAGCAGCCTGGCTAATTACCTAATCTCTCCTTTACCATCCCTCAGTAAACCAGTGATGGATATCATTTTAGAGGCAATGAGGCCTAGTACTACAAAATCTTATGCTGAAAAATGGAAAAGATTCTGTGCCTGGAACCAAGCTCAAGGGATGACCACAGCAGTGCCCAATTTACCTCAGATTTTGCAATACTTAACTGAGATGCTTCACAAGGGCTTGTCTGTCTCCTCCAAAATTCATGCCTCCGCTATTTCAGCTCATTATAGCACAGAACCTCCCCTCTTCTCTCATCCATTGCTCAAGCAGATGTTCTTCGTGTTTCACTGTTGCAGTCATTACTTTTGGGTAATCCTGCTGGCAGGTTGCCCTCAGTCGGCCTGATTTCCAAAGTCCTAGGTCCTGCGTTGGCTGCTGTTGCCCCTTCCCTGACGTCAGGATGTCAGGGGTATAAAAGATGCGGCCAATGCCATTTTCTTCAGTCTTTCTTGCCGTGCGGTGCCCGAAGCAGAAGCAGTTCGCAAGTGCCGGTCGGCCGACTCCTGAGATTTTCGTGTTAGAGTTTCAGATCCGAAGTCTTCAATAAAGCTAAGTACCCCGTTGGGGAAACTTTTTTCTTTCTCCAGACCGATGTCAGATAAAGTAAATAATTGTATTTCTTGTTGAAAGCAAATACCTTATAAGGACTTTCATTCTTACTGTATTCCTTGCCTAGGCCCTGATCACAACGTTTCTGGTTGTCGGTTTTGTGCTAGATTTAACCAATGCACTATTAAGCGTCAGTATGATTTCTCTTTAAACTATTTTGGACACCAGTTTAATTACCCAGAAATGTCATTGGATAGTCATCCGACTACCGGAGTTCACAAAAAACACAAGGAAAAGGAGAGAGATAGACAAACGAGGCCCAAAACTGACGACGAAGCTTCTCCTAAGCCAGTCGCCAGTTCACCAGTTCTCAGTGAGGCGCTTTCGCAGCCCCTGACGCCCGCTACTTTAGAGTCGCAAGCCACTACCAACTCCCACGTGGAGTCGGCCATGCTGCTGGAAACTCAAGGTATTGGAGCCTTGGATACTATTCCTTCAGATAGGTCGGGAGCCGCTGAGCAGGCACCGGCTTCTGAGGGTGTATTCAGACCTAAACATCTTTACATTAAACCAACCTCAGCTTCAAAGGCAAAGACTAAAGCACCTTCTAAAGCAAAGAAACAAACTCAAGAGCCACGTGGACAGGCCTCTATGCCCAAAAAGCAGATGCTCAAAATGGCCGAAGACTTAATTACCTTGATCAGGGGTTCCCATCCCCCTCCTGATAAGATGCCCAGGCAAGAGACTGACTACGAATCTTCAGATCAGGTTTCTATTTCTTCCGATTCCTCTTCTGATCAGGAATACTCTCTTCCTCCCTATGGGGATTCTGATGCTTCTCTTCCAGAGGGCTCTTCTTTTGGGGAAACCTTGCATACCACGAGGGAGCATTTCCACTGGGAGAGCCAAGATTTTTCAGAATCTAAAAAGAGGCTCAGGGATTTTCTTTTACTACCTCAACACAGACCACTAGCCATTCCACCTGTGTTAGATATTGTAGATGATGTGTTTTCGGAGTCTAGTCTTACCCCGGACTCCTTACCTCCAGCTCCTGTTAAGCCTGACAGATATTACAGGGTTCCTGACTCTCATAAATTCCTTTTTAAAAACCCTGCTGCAGACCCAGAAACTATTTCTCAGGGTCCCAAAGGAGTTAAGGCTTCCGCTGCAAAAAACCCTACCCCCTCTGACAGAGATTCTGTGGCACTGGATAGATGGGGGAAAAAGGTTTACATATCTGCTACCTTGGCTATAAGGGCTTTAAACTGTCAGTTTCATATGCTCAAATATCAGCAACATGTCATGGCATTGCTTAAATAGAAAATGTTATTAAACTCTGAATGTGCAGAAAACAAGGAAATGCATGATTTATTGCATGCAGCTGAACAAGTTGGAAAGAATACTTTGCAATGTGGTTTTGATTCTTTGGAGGCCTGCTGCAGGGCCACAGTTACGGGTTCTGTGATTAGGAGGCATGCTTAGTTAAAGGAACAAAATCCGTCTGATCATGTCAAAGTTAAATTATTAGATGCACCTTTACAGCATGATACTTTAGTGTTAAGGCAGAGGAGGCGTTAAAGAAAATGGAGGACAAATCTAAATCTATGCAAACTGTCAAAGATTTTTTACAAGTACAGCCACCTAGGTTTAGTAGACACTGGCCTACAAAGAATTGGTCCTTTCCTGTGTCAGACAGACCTCAAAGGGACAGATCCAGACGGCCTAGAGGCAGATCCCAGGCGCAAGGTTCCTACAGGTCAAAGCAATGGGGTGTTTCTACCTCCAAAGTTGGAGAAGACAAATCACAACCATACAGGAAACAGTCACAATGAGTTCCCCCTGCCTGCACCAAGCACTTACCTCCTGGCAGCACCCTTAGGGGGAAAATTAGCACTTTTTTCTCAAAATTGGCACATTATAACCCAGGACAAGTGGGTTCTAAATAGCGTGTCACAAGGATACAAGTTCCACTTCCATACTCTACCAAAGGCAAACGGCTGGCCAGATCTGCCAAGAAATCAATGGACAGAGGCACGAAAACAAGTCTCATCCCTCATGGACATGGGGGCCATTCAACAAGTACCAGAGCAAGAGCAGGGACAAGGATTTTACTCAAGACTGTTCTTGGTACCCAGAAAGGACAAGACCTGGAGACCAATACTGGACCTATCTATTCTGAACACATTCCCGGAAATACCAAAATTCAAGATGTTGACTTTGCAGCAGCTTCTGCCCATGCTGGGCAAGAATGCTTGGCTGGTGACTCTAGACCTAAAAGAGGCATACCTGCATGTCCCAGTCAGACAATTATGCAGAAGATACCTCAGATTCAAGGCTGACTCAATGCATTACCAATTCTCTGCACTGCCCTTTGGCTTATCTACTGCGCCCAGGGTCTTTACAGAGTACCTGGCACCAGTAATTGCATTCTGCAGACAAAGAGGAATACAAATATATCCTTACTTGGACGACTGTCTAATTCAAGCAGAGAACAAGGACATTCTTCTACAGCATCTGGCATTTGTGAAAAGACTTCTAACATGCCTAAGGTACACAGTCAACGAAAAGAAATCAAAACTAGTACCCTCTCAAGAGATAATATTCCTGGGTGCAAGCTTAAATACAACTGCCCAGATGGCTTATCTCACGCCAGACAAACAAAGGCAACTGACTACCTATTTCAAAATGTTGGCAACAAAGGCCCAGCTATCTGCAAGAAAAATTCTGCAGGCTTTCGGCTTCATGGCATCCTGCATCCTACTAATTCCGTATGCAAGACTGCATATGAGGAAACTTCAATGGTACCTAAAAAGTGTTTGGACTCAACATTGCCACAGCCTGGAAACAATGATTCCTCTTATTCCCTGCCTACAACAGGAGTTTCGATGGTGGGCAAAGGCTTGTCACCAAAACAAGGGGCAGCCATTCACATTACCCCCAGCTAGGCAGACACTAACAACGGATGCATCAGATTATGCCTGGGGGGCCCACATGGCAGGAAGATGCATTCAGGGCATATGGTCCTCAACCCAAATGCATCTACATATCAATCAAAAAGAGATGCTAGCTATTCAGAATGCCCTGACAGCCTTCAGGGACCTACTTCATCTGGGACAACTACTGATAAAGACAGACAACACCACGGTCATGTGGTATATAAACAAGCAGGCGGTCACACATTCTTACCCCCTTTGCAGACTAGCCATGACTTTGTGGGACACAGCATTGGCTTACCAAGTACATCTGCAGGCACAATTCCTGCCAGGAAGGAAAAATACTCTGGCAGACGAACTAAGCAGAAACCTCATGGATCCCCACGAGTGGCAGCTGGATCCACAAGTCTTCAGCCTGATAAGGAAATGGAGATGCCCGGGCATAGATCTATTTGCCTCCCCTCACAACTACCAATTAAAAAGATTCTGCACAAGAACTTATCACAGACAAGCATGGAAAGTGGACATCCTATCTTTCAGCTGGAAAACCTATCAGTATATGCCTTTCCCCCACTGCCTCTCCTCCCCAAGGTACTCCTAAATGTCAGACAGGAGAAGCCAAAAATGATATTAATTGCCCCCAGACTGGCCCCGCCAGTACTGGTTTCCAATCCTAAAGAACTTGTCTCAATGCCCACCTTGGACCTTACCTCAAATTACCTCATCTACTGTCCCAGCAAAACAATCAGATCCTGCACAGCCAACTCAGGACTTTAAACCTGGCAGCATGGCGGATAATATAGTCATACAAAACACACCTCTCAGTAAAGCTGTGATGGATGTCATTTTGGAGGCCAGAAGGCCTAGTACTAGACAATCTTATGCTGGAAAATGGAAGAGATTCTGTGCTTGGAACCAGGCACAAGGAACTGATACAGCTGTGTCAAATATTCCTCAGATTTTGCAATACTTAACTGAGATGCTGGACAAAGGCCTATCTTTTTCATCTATTAAAATTCATGCCTCTGCCATTTCGGCTCATTACAATATAGAGCCACTAATCTTTTCTCATCCCTTATTAAAACAGTACCTCAGAGGAGCCAAAAATTTAAGGCCTCCAAGGAGATCACCAATGCCTGCATGGGACCTCAACTATGTCTTCAAAAAACTCACCCTGCCTCCTTTTCCGCCAGCTGCTACTGCTGATATAAAGTTTTTAATCTTGGAAAACAGCTCTGCTCCTATCAATAACTTCTGCAAGATGAGAATCAGAGCTACAGGCACTCATGGCTGTGGAACCTTTTATCATTTTTTATCCAAACAGGGTCTCTCTGAGGACAAACTCAACATGTATGCCTAAGGTGGTGTCCAGTGTGGCTCTCAACCAAACTATTCATCTGCCAACTTTTTATCCAAATCCATAGAACAAGGGGGAGAGAATTCTGCATTCTTTGGACGTGCACAGCTTAGATTCTGCTTGGACAGAACCAAAGTTTTCAGAAAGACAGAGCAATTGCTAGTGGCATATGCTGCAGGATCATAAGGAAAGGCTATCTCAAAGCAGACTATTTCAAAGTGGATAGGCCACTGCATTCGTTTCTGCTACTTACACCATGGCAAGCCAGAAGGGCATTAGGCCACATTCAACCAGAGCTGCAGCCACTTCAGCAGCCTTTCTCAGGGGAGTACCAACCAAGGACATTTTAGAGGCTGCTACTTGGAGTTCAGTGCACACCTTTACAAAGCACTATCATCTGCCACTCAACTCTAAATCCAGGGCAGGCTTTGCCATTGCAGTTCTGCAGGGCCTCATAGCTGCTCCAAATGCTGTTTAGCTCCAGCCTCCCATCCATAGCTTTGGGACTCTACCCAAATGTAATGACTGCAGCAGTGAAACACGAAAAACATAGTACAGTTGTGTACACTTACCATAAATGTAGATGTTCGAGTGTATTCACTGTTGCAGTCCAGGTTACCACTCGCCATCCCCTGTTTTCTTCTGATGGAACCTATCTTTCCTTCTCTGATTTATACAACCTATGTGGTGTATTTGCTTGTAGATGAAGGTAAAGTTTATATTGGTGCATGTATTTATATATATATAAATTTTGGCTACCCTTTTAGGGGGCACCTGACATCTGGGGCAAGAAAAACTAAAGAAAATGGCGTCGGACGCATCTTTTATACCCCTGACATCCTGACGTCAGGGAAGGGGTGACAGCAGCCAATGCAGGACCCAGGACTTTGGAATTCAGGCCGACTGAGGGCAACCTGCCAGCAGGATTACCCAAATGTAATGACTGCAACAGTGAATACACTCGAACATCTACATTTATGGTAAGTGCACACAACTGTACTTTCCTCAGATGGGCCAAACATTAATGACCACCCAGGAGAGCTCCTACTCCAGCCTGGGACCTTAACATTGTATTGGAAAAACTCACTCTTCCTCCTTTTGAGCCAGCTGCAAATGCAGACTTAAAATTCCTTTCTTGGAAAACCGCTTTCCTTTTAGCAATCACTTCAGCAAGAAGGGTATCTGAATTACAGGCCCTCATGGCAGTGGAACCTTTCATCATCTTTCATGTGGACAGGCTGTATCTCTGGACCAATCCCTCCTTCATGCCCAACGTGTGGTATCCAGTGTGGCCCTCAATCAGTCCGTTTATTTGCCAACCTTCTTTTCTAATCCACAGAACAAAGGGGAACTGATACTGCACTCCTTAGATGTGCACAGACAACTTAAATTCTACTTGGACAGGACTAAACCTCAAAGGAAATCTGACCAATTGCTGGTGGCATTTGCTGCAGGGGCAGAGGGGAATGCTATTTCAAAGCAAACCATTTCCAAATGGATAGGCCATTGCACTCATTTCTGCTACAAGCACCATGGAAAATCTATCCCACAGGGGATTATACCCCACTCAACCAGGACTGCATCTACCTCTGCAGCCTTTCTCAGAGGCATTCCTACCAGGGACATCCTAGAATCTGCTACCTGGAGTTCTGTACATACCTTTACCAAGCATTACCATCTGCCAATTTTCTCTAAATCCAGAGCCGGCTTTGCCACTGCAGTCTTGCCGATCTTTATAGCCAGTCCTAATGCTATCTAAATTCCTCCTCCCAACCTTAGCTTTGGGAATCTACCTAAATGTGATGACTGCAACAGTGAAACACGAAGAACATAGTACAGTTGTGTACACTTACCATAAATGTAGATGTTCGAGGGTATTCACTGTTGCAGTCCTCGTTGCCCTCCCTCCAGCCCCCTTACTTCTTTTGGCTTATACCTCTACTCTCCTTTATTATGCTCAAAAACTTTTTGGTGTATTTGCTTTTTTGTTGGAGGTATAACCTTGTATGTTTATAGATTTAATTGCTTCCCATTAGGGGGGTACCTGACATCTGGGGCAAGAAAAACGGATGTAATGGTGTCAGCTTAATATTTTATACCCCTGAGGACCTGACGTCACGGAAGAAGGGACAGCAACCAATGCAGGACCCAAGACTTTGTTAATCAGGCCGACTGAGGGCTACTGCAAGCAGATACCCAAATGTGATGACTGCAACAGTGAATACACTTGAACATCTACATTTATGGTAAGTATACACAACTGTACTTTTCTGGTGAAATGCAAATATATGCCAGTTTAATCCTCCTCCCATACCAATAGCTGGCTAATACCACAAATCTGCTAATATTATCTTTTTATCCCTCTTCATTCACTATTGGAGGTTTCCTAGCAATTAGTATAATTACTCCCTTTTTCCCCCGTGTCCCTAATATTCTACTGAATATCCTTCCTGAAATCCTTTCTGTATGAAATTCATATGCTTGTTTCCTTTCAGATGGGTCTTTTGCAGCATTGCTATCTACACGTAGCCTTTTTAAATATAATTCAGTATGGTTTCCTTTTTATCCATATCTCTAAGACCATTTAAATTCCAGGGTCAAATGAATAGTGTAGACGTTATGATAAGAAGTTATTGTTTATACCTACTATAAATGACAGTTTTTTTAATGTGTATTTCCAAGTTTTGTGTTAGATGCACACACTAATATTTGGCAGCATGATCTTTTATACAGCTATTTCATATATCCATCTGAACGTGTCACATTTTTCAAGACTTTTTGTTTTAATGAAAACCCACAAACAAAAAATTAAGTACATTTTTAAAACACCCCATAATCTGTTAACTTAGAACTTGCACAGAAAACTCTGTACATCTTCAGAACATGAAGTTAAACCCTTCAGATAGGAACAATTTCCTCAAATCAACTTCTGTACCCACAGGCATTACCTAATCTAAAATTAAGGTCATTCATGCTAAAGCACATGTTACAGCATGTGTTCCCACTGATACTGACTCGTGTTAGTTCTTTTCTTGCCCCCTTTCCCTTCCCAGATTTGAAAAATAGCCCTAATAAAAAGTGCACTGGTTATCCTTAAATAAAACTACATTATATACTGTTCTGTAAAATGCATTAAAGTATTAAGGTTGCTAGGGTAGCTGCTATCTGTTATTCACTTCCATTAAATTTGAACTTTATTTTTCAAGTGAACTGCTTGCCCTTGTACCTTTAAATTTTGCATTTACCTGAGCAGAGGATGCTCAAGGATCTCAAAATCAGTTGCTTGCACCTGCAGACAGCTCATCTCCATCCAAGCGATCAGTAGTGAGAGGGAAAAAAACATAGCAAACAATTCTGCACATGCACGAAGGAATCTTTGCCAGTTTTACTCGTCACAAAACAGAATGTACAAGTGCTTTCAGATGCAGACTTCTTGACTCCTACTTAGCATTTGTTAATGGACAAAAACAAGCTAATATCATTGCATGTGCAAGAAGCTTAACACTTCTCATGGCATTCGTTTTTCTTATGTTTCAAGCATATTTGCTTACAAAAACACTTGTTTATAGATTAAGCCAAGGGCATTAATCCAGACATTCACCTTTGCAAAAATAAGAGAAAATATCCCAACTGTATATGTGTGTCTATCACGTCATCGAAAGTTTACCTAATTGAATCAATAAAGGTCGAAATTTATTGATCGATTAAGTAAAACATCGAATAACGTAAAAAAAAACTAAATGGCGTAGGTGGGGGGGGGGGCAAGCCTCCCTGCACCCCTCACACCCCCCTACTTAAATATATCCACTCCGAGACTGCACTACATTGAGGTAAACGGAAATCTCCCCTTACGGAGATTTCCGTTTACTTGCACAGTGTTCTTCACTTTTGATGTTATTGTGCCAACAATATCAGACTCGATATTGTCAGCTTACGACATTGTGAAGTAGACTCCTATATGTATTGTGTAATCGGTGCACGTTTACACCCCAAACATCTACCCCAGCAGCACAGGATCACAGCATATCAACCTAAACAGCCTTTCTTCTCTTATTACATTGTAAAGCCTATATTTTTACCCTAAAAAAGTACTTATTTGCTTTAATATTTTTATCTCATACAACAATCACCGAAAAGACTCCCCCCAAACACGCATTTAAAATATCTCTGACTACATACAACACAAAATTGCTTTACTATTTAACATGTAGCTTATATAATTAAATGTTTTGTTCAAATACTATTGGGAATAAACAAATGTTTTACTTGGCTACTTTTCCCCTTTTAGTGTCCTGCTAAACATTAATGATATAAAGTGGGGTATTTGCTTTGCAATCCCACATGTTTAAGCAAGTGAACAAGAATCCAGTCTTTCTCACAGCCACTTTTGTCTTGCAAAGCCGTATTTCACAAATATGATTGATGCTGTCACTAATTTCAGTGTTTCTGGTCTTACTCCTGTTGATCTCTATCTCCCAGCACCACACTGTGGTTCATGTCCAAGGTATTCCTGATTCGTCTAGTCAACTCCTGTGCTTTTTTCTTCTGTCAAGCATTTTCCTTTGGAACATTGGAAAAGGTTTCACTGGCAAAGTCTGTCTATGAAATTTATTTATGGAGAATGAGAAGCAGAGTTCCCTTCTGTTTTATGGCCCATTTTTTATTGTATAAACTTTTTGTATTTCCTCCTTAACCTGCTCTGCATCAAAAAATATCTTTGATCCTCCAGGAAAAATATTCTGAAGACGGCTGGATACAGCAGCCAGAATCTCACACCTGCCTCTCGACACCCCCTGATTGCTGGGAGAAACTTTATTTTCTTCTGCCTGATGTACAGTGAATAATCATTTTCCACGCTCTTACTGCCTCCAGTTTCTTGTACTTTTTCCCTTCTGCCACTGTTATGGCAGGATTGACTCTTTCTGCTGGCATGATTGCATCTTTACTAACACAGGTCTTGTCTGCTTTCTGATGGTCAGTTTTGGAATATATACTGTATTCCCTTTCAGTAGTCAAATCCTGCTGTGGAATGCCAGTCCAATCTCTTATTTTTGCTTTCATAAAATTATTACAGTCTATTATTTCCAGTATCTGTGGTACTGCAGAAAATCGTAGGTTTTCTATGTGTGCTCCATCTTCTAACTGTACCATTTTTTGAAACACCTCTTCTTGAGAAATCTCCAACAGTCAGCCTTTTCTTTTTTCATCCTTTGATTTTTGCAGTTTTATCAATTCATCTGAATAACTAGTTAAAGCTTCTAGTTATTCCAGCCTTTTGTTATTTGAGTTTGATATACTTCTTCAGTGTTTAATTTATTTTAGTCACTTCTGAGCACATTTGATTTTTCCTCTAAATTGCTGGAAGCTTTCTCTTGCACCAAAGCTGAAGCTTGATCTGAATTTTGCTGAACAGCTTCAGGATTATTTTTACTTGATTTTCCTTCAGGTTCTCTTTTTTTTTTTTCTTTGCTGGCATCTAGAACAGTGTTGTTAATCCATTGTTGACTATGACCAAAGACATCATGTCAAGGAGGTTGACTGAAGTATGGTGTGTTCATCTGTGGCTGATCAGTCCGATGCGGGCTTCGAAAGCTCTGCTGCATGTTTGACACAAGGGTCTATATTAAAACTTCGAAGTTTCAAAACTTTGAATGTTCTGATATCGACCCCTATTCAGCAAAAGCTGAAAATATCGAAGTAACAGAAAACCAAACTTTTTCCTAAGGAAAGAATTTGGTTGTCCATTTCTGTTGCTTCGGTGTTTTCAACGCTGTGGTGAAAAGTTACGGGTCGGGTTCAGGTAAGTGTGCGATTGAGTGCAGGTTAGGTTAGTTAGGGTTAGGGTGCGGGTTAGGTATGTGTTCGATTGTGCGGACTTGAGGGTTAGGACAGGTTAGGTGAGTTAGGGTTAGGGCGCTGGTTTATGTATGTGATTGTGTGGACATGAGGGTTTGGGTGGGTTAGGTGAGTTAGTGTTATGGCGCGGGTCAGGTAAGTGTGCGATTGTGTGGACGTGAGGGTTAGGGCAGGGTAGGTGAATTAGGGTTAGGGAACAGGTGAGTTGAGTGTGCGATAGTGACGGACCTTAGGGTTAGGGTTTGGGTTAAGGTAAGTGGATAGTTAGTGGTGTGTGTATAGTTTAGTGTAGGGTTAGGTGTAAGATTTTAGGTGTATGTGTGTGGATTGCTGTTTGTTTGGTGTGCTTGTGTTGTGTGTATGTGTTTTGGAACAGCAAATTTTTCCCTAGTAAAAAATTTGCTGTTCTGTATGTTCGATGTTTTCAGCTTTCGCTGAATAGGAGTCGATATTAGAACATTTGAAGTTTTGAAACTTCGATGTTCTAATATAGACCCGGACACAAGTGGTCATTTGGGTTGGTTGGCAGTGAGTTAGTTGTGGATTTACGCAGCTCATGCTTCCTCTGTGCCTCTGCGGTCCTGCTCTGCTCGTAGGAGGTAGCACCTTTGCTGATGTAGCTTCGCCAGGTGGGGCGGTCTTGCGCTAGGGTTTCTCAGGAGTCTGGGTCAATGCCAAAGCTCTTCAGAGAGGCTGTCAGTGTATCCTTGAAGCGCTTTTTCTGCCCACCTTGTGTATGTTTGCCTCCTGCAAGTTCACCAGAAAACACTCTCTTGGGGAGGCGTGCGGCTGACATACATACAAGGTAGCCTGCCCACCTGACTTGGGCTCTCCTCAACTGGGTGTAGATACTTGGCAGTCCAGCTTGTGAGAGGACAACTGTGTCGGGAACTTTGTCCTGCCAGGAAATTTTTAGCAGCCTTCTTAAGCAGTTCATATGGAAGCGATTCAGCATTTTGGCGTGATGCTCATACACAGTCCATGTCTCACAGGCATACAGTAGTGTGGGCAGTATGACTCCTACACAGTCCATGTCTCACAGGGACACAGTAGTGTGGGCAGTATGACTCATACGCAGTCCATGTCTCACAGACACATAGTAGTGTGGGCAGTATGACTCATACACAGTCCATGTCTCACAGGCACGCAGTATGACTCATACACAGTCCATGTCTCACAGGCACACAGTAGTGTGGACAGTATGACTCATACATAGTCCATGTCTCACAGGCACACAGTAGTGTGGGCAGTATGACTCATACACAGTCCATGTCTCACAGGCACACAATAGTGTGGGCAGTATGACATAACGCTCATATACAGTCCATGTCTCACAGTATTACAGTAGTGTGGGCAGTATGACTCCTACACAGTCCATGCCTCACAGGCACACAGTAGTTTGGGCAGTATGACTCCTACACAGTCCATGTCTCACAGGCACACAGTAGTGTGGGCAGTATGACTCATGCACAGTCCATGTCTCACAGGCACACAGTAGTGTGGGCAGTATGACTCATGCACAGTCCATGTCTCACAGGCACACAGTAGTGTGGGCAGTATGACTCATACACAGTCCATGTCTCACAGGCACACAGTAGTGTGGGCAGTATGACATGACGCTCATATACAGTCCATGTCTCACAGGCACACAGTAGTGTGGGCAGTATGACTCATACACAGTCCATGTCTCACAGGCACACAGTAGTGTTGGCAGTATGACTCACACAGTCCATGTCTCACAGGCACACAGTAATGTGGGCAGTATGACTCATACACAGTCTGTCTCACAGGCACACAGTAGTGTGGGCAGTATGACTCGTACACAGTCCATGTCTCACAGGCACACAGTAGTGTGGGCAGTATGACTCGTACACAGTCCATGTCTCACAGGCACACAGTAGTGTTGGCAGTATGACTCACACAGTCCATGTCTCACAGGCACACAGTAATGTGGGAAGTATGACTCATACACAGTCTGTTTCACAGGCACACAGTAGTGTGGGCAGTATGACTCATGCACAGTCCATGTCTCACAGGCACACAGTAGTGTGGGCAGTACGACTGCCTTGTACACCTTCAGCCTTGTGGACAGCTTGATGCCTCTCCTCTCCCACACTGACTCCCGCAACCATCCAAACACAGAGCTTTCCTTAGCGATGCGTGTATCTACCTCTTCGTCAGTGTTCACATATCTGGAGAGTGTGGTGCCAAGGTATGTAAACTTGCCAACGGCCTTCAGGATCACACCTTTAGTGGTGATAGTTGGTTCTGTATACATTTTCTATGGTGCGGGCTGATGCAAAACCTCAGTCTTTTTGGTATTAATTGTGAGGCCGAAGTTTCTGCAGGCAGTAGAAAAGCAGTTCTTACTCTGCTGCATCTGGGCCTCTGTGGCAGCATTGAGTACACTGTCATTTGCAAACAGGAAATCATGCACAAAATCCTCTTCAACCTTGGTCTTGGCCTGTAGCCTCCGCAGGTTGAAGAGCCTGCCATCAGTCCTGTATCTAATCTTGATGCTGGTTTCTTCATCATTGCAGAAGCCATCTGCCAGCATGGCCGAAAATATCATGCTGAATGGCTTGGGTGCCAATACACAGCCTTGCTTGACTCCGTTGGTGACTGGGAAAGCATCAGAGAAGTCTCCATCATCCAGTACTTGAGTAAGCATGCCATCATGGAACTGGCGCACCAAACTGATGAATTTGCCTGAGCAGCCAGACATCTTCATGATCTACCATAGCCCCTCATGACTGACTGTGTCAAAGGCTTTGGTCAGGTCCACGAATGTTGTTTAAACATCCCTGTTTTGTTCCTGGCACTTCTCCTGAATTTGACTTGCTGCAAATATGTCCAGTGTCCCTCGGCCCTCTCCAAAGCCGCACTGACTCTCTGACAGGTGTCCATCTTCCATGTGTTGTTTGAGATGGTTGAGGAGGACTCTGGCAAGGATTTTGCCGGCAATGACCAGGGGAGAGATTCCTCTGTGGTTGTCACAAGACTGCCTGTTTCCCTTTCTCTTATAGAGATGGACTATGGAGGCATCCTTTAGCTCCCGATGGATAACTTTCTGTTGGCACATGGTCTGGAAGAGCTGGGTGAGCTTCTGTAACAAGACTGGTCCCCCTGTTTTGTAGATTTTGGCTGGAATGGAGTCAGAGCCTGGTGTTTTACTATTGGAGAGAAGCTTAATTGCTTCCTTAACCTCTGATTCCTTTGGAGGTTCTGCCAGGGAGGTGTTAATGGCAACTTGCGGCATACGGTCAATGGCTTTGATATTGATAGAGGAAGGCCTATTCAGGACATTGTTGTAGTGCTCAGCTCATCTTTCCAGGATGGTGTTCCTGTCGGTAAGTAGGATGGACCCATCGGCACTGAGAAGTGGTGATGTTCCAGGGGGACGGTGGCCCATAGATTGGTCTTCAGGGCATCATAGAAACACTTGGAGTTGTTGCTATTAGTGTACTTCAGCATCTCATCTGCCTTTCTGCTGAGCCAGGAGTCTTCCATCTCTTTGAGCTTTGCTTGCACCTTGCTTTTGATGGAGTTATAGGCTGCTTTCTTGGAGACGGATGTAGTGTCTTGCTGGAGGAATCTGAAGGCTTCACGCTTCTTATCCAGCAGCTGCTGAATGTCTTCATCATTGTCATCGAACCAGTCCTGGTGTTTGTGTGTGTTCAGGTCCAAATGAGCAAGAGCAGTGTTGTAGACCACATCCCTAAAGGCTGCCCAGTTCTCTTCTGCACTGTTAGTGCCAAAGCTGAGTTAGTCAAGCTTGCTGTTGAGGTCCTCCCTGAGGTTCTGGCATACAGAGTGCTGTTCTAACTTGCTGACATTCAGGCACCTATTGGTCTTTTTCCCCTGTGGGCACCGCCTAGGCTGAATGTGCATGTTGAGTTTTGAGAGGATGAGTCTGTGGTCTGTCCAGCAGTCTGCGCCACACATGGCCTTAGTCACTCTAACCTCCTGCCTGTCCCTTCTCCTTACTATAACATAATCAATGAGATGCCAGTGCTTGCTGCGTGGCTGCATCCAGCACATCTTGTTACAGTTGGGTAGGCGGAAGACTGTGTGATCAACAGATCATGACCTGCGCAGGTATTCAGAAGTAGATGACCATTGCTGTTACTTTTGCCGACTCCATTCCTCCCAGTGACACCCTCCCATGTCTGGTAGTGTGCATCAACTCTGGCATTGATGTCACCTAAGATGATGAGCTTAGCCACCTTGGGCACAGATGCTATGAGGGACTCCATGTCTTCATAAAACATGTCGTTAATTTTCTCTGGATTTGTCATGGTGGGGGCATATACACTGATGAAGGTGGCGTGGCACTTTCCTTTGAAGGGAGAGCTGCAGTGACATGAGTCTGTCATTGAATCCTTTAGGGAGGCTGGCTGATTTGCTAATCAGATTAGACTTGATGGCGAAACCCACTCCTGCGTCACGACATTCATTGCTGCTGTGGCCACTCCAAAAAAAAAAAAAAAAAAAAGTATAACCGGCTTTAACTTCTGTCAGCTGGCTTTAGTCTGTGAACCTGGTCTCACTGAGGGCTGCTATAGTCTGTGAACCTGGTCTCACTGAGGGCTGCTATCTGGATGTTGTACCCGCAGAGTTCTCTTGCGACAAGTGCTGTCTGTCTCACCAATATCACTAATATTTTTTTTCTTTGTGATTCGACTGCATGGTTGGGATCCCTGCCTGCCGCAGCAAGCAGGCTAGGGGTAGGATGAAGCTTGCTATGTTTAGGGCACCTTTTCTAGCCTCTTTCTTAGACCATGAAGGTGAGCAGAACGATCCTAAATAGAGCTGCTCAGACACCCCAGGGGCTGCCGATCTCAACTGGTGCTTCAGTCCAGTAGAGAGCGACCCATTGCCATGGGCCGCCTGTCTTTGAGGTTATGGCATCAGCTTCATGTGTATCCGCACCTGCTGCTTCGTCATTTGCCCACCGCCACAGGACTTTGGAGGGGGGGTGATGTCTTGACTTGCGCATGAATTGGATTATAGTGAGAGAGAGTTGCGCAGATTATTAGTCTCACTCTCTCATCCCAGCCTATCTTGAATCAGTGGCATGACATAGTTGAGACGACTGGAGATGCGTCGAGATGCAGTGGATGGCCAACAGTGTCCTAATGTGTCTCACTGTGCCCTATTTGCACTCCACATCACTTTGCTGAGTCCGCTTTCCTGCCCGTTGAATCAGTCTGGTGATTTTCTCAATGCAGTCTGCTGGACCCAGTCTTTGCATGTATAGGTAGACAAGCCCTGACTCGCCAAGGGTTGGAAACCCATCAGCTGCCCTCACCTGGTTTTGCAGGCCAGTCGAAGCCATTGCCTGGGGTGTGGCCGCTGTTGCATGCAGATAGCTACGAGGACCCACAGGTGAGAGCTGAGTGTCAGGTGAGGACCAACGTGGATGAACTACTCTAAAGAGCACGACATGTTCGCCCATCAGAGGTACTACCTCTCCCAGGCACCCCATACTCCCCAACATGTGTACTTACTAGCCAGTAACTGAATTTTACTGAAGTGGGCAGAATTACTAGGTCCTGTTTCTCAGTTTTTTTCACACTGGGAGGGTTGTTGACCAATGTGCAGACATCCTGGAAGTCGCAGCCTAGCTATAGTTAGACAAACTGGGAAAATGCATTTGAACCCCTTAATTTGTTGAAATAAGTTAGGCAAGACACTACAGTTTGTGTTTACGGGCAGCAAAATTTTGAAATCTTATTTTGAAACTGTGACAGGAAGTAATGTCCCTTTTGGCACCTCCATCTCAAGCATGAGTAAATTGTGAAACATGTACACTATGCCGGTTTATACAAGATTCAGTTAACGTCATGGTTGGTACTTTTTTGAAAATAATTTCGACAAGTAACAAGCATGACTAGCACTGAGGGAGCTGTTTACAGAGCTAGGTGCTGGTCATGCCATACTTTCTATGCAGGGAAACCTGACTCTGGTTTAAGATCAAGGATATAAGAACATATTTTGCAGTTAAAAATGATGTTAAGATTAATGCCCTAAAGAAGCATGCCAAGTTATGCAAGGGAAAGTTACAGGCATGTGTCAGAGGAGGTAATTGTGAAGCTTGTCTTGAATATTGAGAACTGTTTTGGTTGCTTCTCTTGAATGCAACTTATCCTCTAGGTTTAAATGACAAGCTGTCTGTAAATAGTGTTTGTTTTAACTTTATGAACACCCAAATTATAGGGTGACAAATCAGTTTCAGTGGTGTATTGTTTATATATTTTAGGTTCATTGGAGGTTACTAGGCTAGCGGTCCTAGAGCCTTTATAAGCCTGGCCATGTTAATCCCCAGTTGCCCCAATTGGTTTTGGTTAGATGGATGTAATTTACAGATCAGCACTGACTACCCCAGTCCAAGAGAGACATGGGTGCCACCCCCTGTGGTCACCCATCCATTTGTCCAAGTTGTGCTTGAGGAGCTCTGTTTCACGTGAATTGCAAGTTTATTCCAGAGCAGTATTTTCATTTTTTGTATACGTTATATTTTAAATGTATAACTTGATATATAAGTAAATTTCTTTGGTATAGCTACTGGTTTATGTTAAAGATTTGTTAATTGATAATGTACCCCTATCGCACTTACATATATACAATGTACCCCCTAAGAATTGACTCTGTTATTCAAGATTTGAGAACTTACGTGGACAGTGATGTAACTTTCAACCAACATGTGTCTGTTGTTGTAAGAAAGCCCTTCTATATTGCACAGCTTAAAACCAAAAGGATTCTATTTAGATCTTGGGATGTCATTGTTCCCCTGTACTCATTCCTCATTCGGCCAATTATTAAATGTAATGAACCCTTTGGCATTTATCTATCCGGGCACATCCAACAACTGGAATGCCCACAGATACCTTACTAAAAGGATACAAGGCCTGAACAACATGTCCTATATGGACCAACTCAAAGCCCTGTCACTATACTTTGTATCCTACATACTGGTAAGAGGTGACCTGTGTCTGACATACAAGGCATCCTCTGACCCATTATTGATGGATTTACTGCACATCAGCAAATACTCAGCCTAGGGGAGTTAAACCTCTTCTGCAACATCAGTAGATCAGTTTGGAAGGAAAGGTGTATTTCACACAGGATACCACTGCTAAGGAACAGACGTCCTGTCAATTTTCAAGAATAGCTTACATGTTTGGATGTGAAATGGAAAATTTATCCCAGGACTGCCCCTTCTCCTACTAATGGACAGAAGCAGCCCCTAAATGCTTTATTTCATGCACGGGTCCCTTCAAATTATCTATGGTATGATCCCAGTTATTATCAATAGGGGTAATATATATAATTATCAGCCATGGGATGGGGTAGAGCTAATCTGTAACCAACTGGGATAGGTTATTTCAAGTACCAAAAGGGAAATTGGCTAGGCTTAAAATGGCTTGAAAGGGTAGCTTGCCTATAAACCTGTAATTAAAAGTTTAACTCACTCTTAATATTTACAACATTTTTAAATATTCCTATTTAAATCAGCCATGGGATGCGGTAGAGCTAATCTGTAACCAAATGGGATAGGTTATTTCAAGTAGCAAAAGGGAAATTGGCTTAGCTTAAAATGGCTTGAAAGGGCAGCTTGCCTATAAACCTGTAATTAAAAGTTGAACTCGCTCTTAGTATTTACAACATTTTTAAATATTCCTATTTATGTTAGCAAGACAAGGATTTTTTTGGTAGGGATCTGTCACATGACTACATGTATTACGTTTAAAATAGGAGAGGAAATGATGACTTTTAGCTTTGATGAAGTTGTATTAAACGTTTGGAATAAAAGTATAAACTGTAAAACTGTGACTGTTACCCAGGCCATTATTTTTTCTTTTCTAAAAGTCTTGTTTATGTTGACCTGGAGTGTGTTTCTTAGTAGTATAAGGAAAGGACAAAAAAAGTCAAGATGGTCAGGTGTTGATTTCATGAAAGGAGTACATATTTGTCCAGTACAGAACAAAACATTTCAGAGTGGCTAGCTGAGAGCATTGTTTTGCCCTGTGATAAGCATAACAAAACTTGTGTATAGAGATTGTGTGTCCCTTTATCATGTCAGCAGCTGACACTTCATCCTTCAGGAATATCTCTGCTTACTGTCTGCAGGGTTGCCACATGGTCCCCTAACAATGTAATTTCACATTTCAAATGCCGAGCAAACCACCAGTAGGTGGTACCTTTCATCGTGTTTGCATGGAAAGCATTGTGAAGTCAATACAGTGAACTAGATTGCATGTTCTTTTGCCCTTGGTTGGGTTAAGGCCGTCATAAACACTCTCATAGCTGGGCTGCTGACAGCGTATCTAACTGATAACCCCTCCCTAACAATGAAGGAACAGTTGGCTAACGCCCAGCAGAAGGAAACATAGTGGTCACCAGACATGGGGGTAAAAATAACAAAGAAAAAAATCCTACATTAATTTCCAGTGACTTGCCATCTACTGTTATGGTGGTTTATCCTTCTCAGCTTTATATGTTAAGAAGAGGGGGGTTACTCATACAAAACCCCTAAAGGCATAGTATTGGTAGTTGAGCTAGACTTGCTAACTTGGACGTTCATGACTGCCAAGTAAATCGGGTATGCAGTGACCTTGCTGTGTGGTGATAGAACAGGCAACCCCTGACAGACTATTAATGGAAGCTTTCTGTTGAGTTTATATTTGGATGTTCACAATTTTTGACTAAATATTTTTTTAAAAAAGTGTTATTATTTTGGCTATTGTTGCAGCATGTAGTGTAATGTATGTCATCTGTTTTTTTTCACTGTTGCCTCCATGGATATTGTGTGGTCTGTAGCCAGGTGCTGAAAGACTTATCCAGTTAAATAAGTATTTTTACCATGCAGAATGTAGTTATATTTTAGTTTTGTTTGTGAGAATTCCTGTTTTAAAAAATAGTTTTGCGTAAGTTAGAACCTAGAAGTAGCTAAGAAGTAATTGTTACAAAATGTCTTTATTATGATACATATTCATCCTAACAGATATTCTCCAATGTTTGTTGTTAGCTGAATATTAAAATTGAAGAGCTTAATAAAGAAGTTCGAGCTTCAAAAGAAAGGTTAGTTTCCCAAGATGCTGCCGCCAAGAATGCTATTCAGCAGCTGCAGAGGGAAATGGCTTTCCGTATGGACCAGGTATGTATGTTTCAGCCCGAGAATGTTGTTTGGATACAGCCCATTTGTAAAGAAGCTTCAGAGTTATAGAAAATAATTATAAATAATTAAAAATATGTATGTTACTGTTGCAAGATCCCAGTACTTTAAAATAATAGAAGTACTGTGAGATAGTCTCAAAGTTAGTATACATTTCCTCATTAACACATAAGTCTTTGATATTTTAAGGACTACTATTATGATTTTCAGCCTTATAACTTGGGCACCTTTAAACAGGATGCTCAAAGCAAGGCACAGTAAATGCATTTTGTGAGTACATCAGATCAGGCATTTGTATTTATAACAGCATCAGAATACACAACTGTTTCGGGAGATATCTTGACACAGATTTTGTAGAAAAAAAATACAGAGGAACCACAGTAGTGGGGTAGTTTGGGATTCAAGCTTTGACAGGTCACAGCTAAAAAGTGTCTCTGGACCAGTCCCCACCTATCCTGTTACCAAAAGTAAGTAAACAAGCTATCTGTTTAATATTTATTTAAGGCACTTTGGTATCTCGTGTCAGATGCTACGTAATTTTAATTGTAGATCACATATGGTATAGTAGAATTTTGAGTCCCCATGTTTTTTAAAACTTCTAAGAACATTGAAAGTGTTAGACTGGTTGAGGCTGATCTGAGGGTTTTTTTTTTTCAAATAGTAATGCTGTCCGAGTTACGGAAGTGAAGGACAGAAATGTTTGCAAAAATCTTAGAGTTTAAAGACTCATCCAAGCTACGATTAAAGAATGGTTTGGGAAGTGAGCCAGAGAGCTAGCTGTTTGGAGACATAGGCAATGATCTTTTTTTTTTTTTTTTTTTTTTTTTTTTTTTTTTTTTTTAATTCACATCCGCAGGGATTACCTAATGGCTTCTTTGCCTTCACCCACTTTGCCCATCTGTTCACTGAAGACTAGGGATAGACATCCCTGGGGTAGATGCGAACCAGACAACCCAATTCTTTTTGCTTGAGGTTCCTGATCAGCTCATCTGTCCCATGGCAAGAGTTGGTGTGGTAGGCAGTGGACCTGTTTTCTGGTCCTGCAGGGTAGCCTACACTTTCCCCCACTGGCTTTTATGAGCTGTGCTATACCTGCTTTCTGAAGGGAAGCACACGAGATTCCCCTGTGTTTGTAGCGTGAATGTATTGGTAGTGGAGAATGCATGCTAGGACCTAACTCCATGTCGTGTAACACGTAGTGCTTCCTGTTTTGTGTTCCCCATCACACCAGATTCCGCTGGGTTTGTAGTGCGAATGTACGTGATAGTGGAGAATGCATGCTAGGACTGAATTCCATGGGGTATAACACCTAGTGCTTCCTGTTTTGTGCTCCCCATCACACCAGATTCCGCTGGGTTTGTAGTGCGAATGTACGTGGTAGTAGAGAATGCATGCAAGGACTGAATTCCATGGGGTGTAACACCTAGTGCTTCCTGTTTTGTGTTACCCATCACACCAGATTCCACTGGGTTTGTAGTGCGAATGTATGTGGTAGTGCAGAATGCATGCTAGAACTGAACTCCATGGGGTGCAACACCTAGTGCTTCCTGTTTTGTGTCCCCCATGTTGGAAGCCGGAATGGACTCCCTTACTCAAGTGAGAGCAGGTTTGTAGCAGCCTCTCACGTCCATCCTTCCTTGCCAGGTCTTACAAGCACCTGAACCTGTACTGGGAGCTCAGGACACTTGTGCCATAATCAAGGTGTTATCCCTGTCTGCCATGGAACTTGCTTAGGCAGTGAATAGTATTAAATTCAAGATGAAGAATATAGAATGTTTTTGATATGGGTGCGTTCCATTTTGCTCTGTGTAGTTTTGTAATGGTTAGTGAGAATAATGGACTTTCAGAGAAGGAGTAGAAGGAGAAAAGATTGAGCCAGTGTAGTTTCTGGTTCTGGATAGAGAAATTACATGATTCTGTTTAGCCTGTCCAAGTTTTTGTAAATATTTATTGTTACAGTAGTGGTGTATCATGTATTTGTTGCCTAGGTCAGTATGGAAACTTTAATCAGACTGACATTTTTCCTGTTTTTGGCCAATAGACTATATAACTTCTAGGAGACTGGAAGTATCATCAGAATGTGAATGTTGCTGCTGCATTCTGACTTTGTATGACTGTAGATCATTTAGCCAGACAGGATTTGTAATGTTTTTTTTTTTTTTTTGCTGTCTTGCATGTTCTCGCAAGGATGATGGCAGAGCTGTTTAAGTTTTGTTTTACTTTGGTCAAAGGTAGGGCTACCCGCACTACAGACTAGGAAGACTGCGAGAACAGGGGACTTGTGTCTCCGCTGTTTAGATTAACTTGAGCTAAGAATGTCTGCCATCAGATAAGAGCGCTTTCTGTTGTTGAGGTGTTAGTATGAGAACTGCTGCAGTGAGGAATGTTGAAAACCACACTTGCTGAGCAGTTGTGCAAGTAGTTTCTGATTGATATCAGGAGCCGTAGAAAATTTCATAAAAATAACTTGGATCATTTTATCCTTATTTTAGATAGGATGCAGTGTTGAATGCATGTAAATGGTAGAAACTATGTTGTATGTGACTTAGTATTTGAGCTTCATCTAAATTATTGCAGAAGTAGATGACTATGCATTTTCTAGACACTGTGCTATAGAGCTGATCAGTGATCCTGAACTTTATGAGGAAGTGGATGTGGGTTCTCCGTGTATAGACAAATGTAGTGATGATTCATTTGGTGATGTAAAGATTTTCCTCTTGGTTAATCTGTGATGAATACATGGGCAGACAAGATGACAAATCCCTATTGCAGCAGCTTTCAGGAACTTTGGAGGCAGACCATTACCCAGGGGAGATTTCCACTTTAATCTGAAAGATTTGAGATTTGTGTCTGGTTTTAACTGCAATATGGTCAGTGGTTTCAGATGTGTGTTGCCTTGTGTTGTAGTGTGAAGTCAAAGTATTGACCAGCGAATGTTTGGCAGATGGTATTGGGTAAGGATCCAGGTTAGTCAGAGTTTTCCTTGATTATTTTTAATGGTGCAGACGGTGACAAATGCTCTTCATGTGTATGTTACAGAGAAGACTGTTTAACATTTAATAGGAACAATACTAAGCAAGCGACTGTAAGATGTTAACCCATAAACAGTGGTGCAGCGATTACTGTTGTCCCCTCACAGCAAGAGGTTCTCCAGTTCGATTCTCTGCTGGGGTGCCTTCTGTGCAGAATCTGCATGTCCTCCCTGCATTCACATGAGTGTTCTGGTTTCCTCCCACATTCCAAAGACATGCATCTGGAGCATTTCTCTCTGTCCCTTCGCTGAAAGTGGGCTCTGTCCTAGTCGGACTTTCCCGGAAAACAAATGTTAAATAAATGTTAAATAAATATACACCTTTAAGTAGATAAACATAAAAGTCCATGCTTCCCCTTTCAAGTAGTTAATAGTGTTCATCTCTTAAGTCAAGCAGGGCTGTACATGACAATCCTGGTATAAATTTGTCTGCTATTGAAGACTAGAAATATTCCTTTTGTTCAGAAATAATGCATGCATTTCTTTTGCACTGAGATGATGAGGTAGTTTGAACAGGTTTTCCATTCAGAGAACCTAGCATGATGAGGGTTTTGAGATAATTTTCATCCTTGGTTGGATGCCATCTTTCATCTCTATCCTTCTAATTGAGGCTGGAGGCTAAACTCTTGAAGGTGCCCATGAAAGTTGTGCTAAATGATGTGGCATCCTAAGCTAGGTTATTTAATGAAAGTACTTGGGACCAGTTTGTGGATTGATCATTGAATTTAGGAAGTGATGTAGGGATTTTATGCTTCTAGTGACCTTGAGGTTTTCCATATAGGGAGTATGAACATTGCTAGTGACTTTGAGGTTTTCCATGTAGGGAGTATGAACATTGCTAGTGACCTTGAGGTTTTCCATGTAGGGAGTATGAACATTGCTAGTGACCTTGAGGTTTTCCATATAGGGAGTATGAACATTGCTAGTGACCTTGAGGTTTCCATATAGGGAGTATGAACATTGCTAGTGACCTTGAGGTTTCCATATAGGGAGTATGAACATTGCCTCACTCTTTCAAATTCACATTGCACATCAAGTTTTAATGTTCATAGGTTCATACTAGGCTATCTGCCCTAGGGCATTTATAAGCCTTGCCAGAATGTGTTTGGCTTTCGCCACCCATTTTAAATTTATTTTGCTATGCCCTTTTTCGAGGTTAGTATACTGTGCCTGTGTCTAACAGTGACACAGAAGTGATAACCAAGGGTAAACCTACGATCTCCCATCCACTCATCAAGATTCCTCTTGAAGAGAGTCAGTGAGGGACTCTGCCTAACCTGGACTGGGATTTTATTCCAGAGTGAAAGGAGCCTCTGGGTTATGATTCTGTCCCTCCAGCATGTCCTATTTATTTCAGTGCTGAGGTTCAAGTCTCTCGAGCGCGTAGCTCGATGGGATTTGGATTTTCTGAGGTGCAGCATGTCCATTAATTCCGGGTTGGACATGGCTTTATACGTCAGGCACAGATCGCCTCTGAACAGGCGGTATGCCACTGAGTAGAGCTGGAGTTTCTTTAACCGGGCAGCATATGGCATCTGTTTCAGCCCTTTGATCCTCTTGGTGAGGTACTTTTGGGGTCTTTCCAGTTGCTGCAGGTGTCTGGTAAGGTACATCCCAAAAGGGGTATTGTACTTAATTATGGGCCTGATGAGGGATGAGTAAAGAGGCACGATGACCTCCCCTGATCTAGATGTGAATCCCTTCATGATTAGGTGGGCTATATAAAATGTTTTTCTAACCACTTTGGCCACGTGGTTGTCAAATGAGAGATTGCTATCAACTTGGGTCCCCAGGTCCCTAATGACTTCTTCTGTACTTAATGGATTACCACCTATGTGGTAATTTGTGGGCACTTTGTTTTTGCCAAAGAGGATGACTATACACTTTTTGGCATTTAGCTTGAGGCCATGGCTCTGGCACCAGTTGTCTGTTTCTATGAGGCCCTTTTAGAGGATGCTTGTGTCGGCTGGAGAGATGTTTATGGCGCCCAGTTTGCAGTCATCTGCGAACTTGGTCAGCCACAGTTCTTCCATGTTGGCCTGTACCTCCGAGAAATATATACCGAACAAGAGAGGTCCCAGGACTGAGCCTTGTAGGACACCACTTGTAACTGGTTTGGAGTCTGACATGGCTCCAGCAATTCTAACCATATGGGTTCTGTCCTTGAGCCAGTTTGCAATCCATCTAGTGACATAGGGGTTTATATTTAAGCTGGTGAGCTTATCTATAATGGCCGAGTGGGGTATGCCCGAGTGGGGTATTGCATCGAAGGCTTTTGCGAGGTCCAGGTAGGCTGTGTGGACCACCTTTCCCTCGTCAATGGCCTTGGTGACTGTTTCAAAGAAATCAACCAGGTTTAAGAGGCAAGATCTGCCCTTAACAAAGCCGAACTGGGTAGGATCCAGTGTCTGTAGGTCCCCAATATCTTTATTTATGAGGTCCATGATGATCCTTTCCATAGCTTTGCAGACCAAGCTAGTCAGGCTTATGGGGCGATAGTTTCCAGGATCCATTGAGGCACCACCTTTATGGAGAGGGACCACTGTTGCTGTACGCCACTCTTTGGGCACATATCCTGTAGTAAGGCTGAGATTGAACAGTAGTTTTATGTTTGGGTTTAGCTCTTCTTGGAGTTCATGTAGGGCAGCCGGGACACCGTCTGGTCCCATTGATGCTGTGTTTTTGCTTTGGAGAGGCGGCTCTTACCTGAGCATCTGAGATGTCAGGGGCAGCACTCTGCTGGGATAGATATTTGCCCATTTGGTGGGAGGGAGAAGTTTGCGCTGAACCTGTCAGCTAGGATGTTGGCAATGTCTGTGGGTTCAGTGTATTTTTGTCATTTTGGACTAATTCTGAGCATATCTGGGAATTACCACCCAGGTTCCTAACATAACTAAAGAAAGCCTTGTGATTATCCTTAGTGTCCTGTGCAATTTTTCTCTCGGAGCTGGCCTTAGACAATTTTATGAGTGCCCGTAGTTTTTTGCTAATACTTATCAGTGATGCCTTCCCTTTTTGGGATTTTGCTCTATCATTTAGTAGCTTCCTCCTTCTATTGTATAGTTTGTTTATGGCTGGGGTCCACCAGACAAGGACGTCTGCCTTTGGAGGATTGGGTCCTGGTTTTATTTGGGATCGCATGATCCATGCATTCATGAAGGTGTTCATAGAATGTGTTTATAAAGGATTCTGCGGTCTGGGCCGTATTTTTCACAGGCCCGGGGGCTTTGAAGGATTCCACCTTGGTTTTGAGGCGTGTGAAATTTGCTTTAGAGAAGTTTTTCACTGTGGTTTTTTGGGCAGGGGGTGGGGTCGGGATGTGAATATCCAGTGAGATTAGTTTATGGTCTGATCTTACCAGTGAGGGATACACTTCTGGTCTGGAGCATAGAGTCCCCATGTTGGTGATGATCAGGTCCAGTATGTTTTCCCCTCTTGTGGGAGTGGTAACAAGTTGTTCCATAGCATTTGAGTTTATAAATTCTAGGAACCTTTGGGCTAGGGTGTTGGAGCTAGAGTAATGCTCCCAGTCTTTGTTTGGGTAGTTGAAGTCGCCCAATATTATGGTGTTTGGAGAGACCTTCATATTTTCCAGTGTTCTCAGGAAGGCCGAGTGGGGTTCCTGGGTTTGGGAGGGTGGTCTGTAGCAGGCTATAAACTGGAAGGCAGTTTTACCCACTGTTAGTTGCACATGGATAGTCTCTGATGCTTCGTGCTTTGCCACCAACCTGGAGGTGTGGTTATCTTTGATGAATATCGATACTCCCCCCTCCTTTTGTGGTTTGGTCCAAGTTTTGGGGCCGAAAAGCATGGTATGAGGTATAACCTGGTAGTGCTGGGGTGCTCTCGGGAGCCCTGAACCAGGTTTCTGTTACTGCACAGATATCGATGTTCTCCATGCTAAGGAGAGTTTCGAGTGCGTGCATCTTTAGGTTTAGACTTCTGGCGTTGAGTAGCATTACTCTTAGTTTCTTTGGTGTGTAAGTACGCAAAATTCAATTCATTGTGCTGTTCTTCTGCAGTGTGGCCTTGTTGGTTGTAGCAGTGAGGTTGCTTGTCGTTTTGCAGTTTGAAACTAGTACATTTGCTTGAGTCCTATCTTCTCCACCTCCTTCATTGATGCATCATCTTGTGCTCCCAGCAGCTTGTTTATGCATGTATGGTCAATTGAGTAGTGTATGCAGCGTACTATATGTTTTATTTTCAAGTAAACTGTTTTGCTTGTATATGATGTGCTACACATGTACAAATAAGTCAAACATTGCATGTAAAAAAAAAACTTGTGCAATACTGCTTCACCACTTATTGATAACAGTTGCTTCATGGTGGGTCGAGACCACGGGAAACATCTTCTTTCACTGTTGGCAGCCCTAAAAAAGTAAGGGTAATAAGCAACATCACATACAGTAACTGCATGCAGGTATAATGTCCTTTAAGTCCACTACTGAGCTTACCTGCACTAGGAAACCTGTTTACTTAAACAGTACACGACGCACACAATACTGCTTCACTCCTTCCTAGCAGTGACTACTTCTTGAGGGTCTGAGACCCAGGACAACATGAAACAGCTTCAGCCACTGTCAGCCCTAAGAAAGCAACAGCTTTACTACTGCTGCATGCAGTTACCACTAAAGACCCTCCGGGTTATATAGTAGTCACTGTTCAAAGATGACATACTTGTACATTTCTAGTGTACTTAGACTCTGCTAGGTCAATTGCATTCACAGCGGAATTATGGAGTGAGGATTTGGCTATTTGTGTGTAATATGTGATTAGCTGGTAGGCAAGCTGATGTAGCAAATCCTTATGGTTTCCTGCTCCTTTCTTATTGTTGTTATCATGGTTTAATCCAGAATTGTAGAGAGATTGTTGAGCCATTACTGCTACTGTCACAGGCCAAAGGAGTTTTCCTTTCCTAAATGCATACCACTTCAGATCCCTAACACTGGGGAATGCAAAGATAGCTAGCATATATTTTAGAATGATTGGAAACGTACCTCTCAACTGTCCTTGATTTTGCCTCATATTTTTGCCGTCTCCCTCATGACATTTTTGATGTTCTTTTAAATTGCTGAGTATTACAGTGAGTCAGTTAATATCAGAGAATAGAATTGTTGATACAAATCCTATTCTATTAACCTTTTTTAAAGTGAATTAGCAAAATATTTAAAAACTATCCCTGATATTGGGCCTTTGTCCGTCGTGTTAGTTCAGAATTCTTTAGCAGAGATGTTTAAAATCATGAATAGAAGACACTGAAACAGGCAGACTGGATGAATATGAGAAGTTGAGATCAATTTCAGGAACTGTGAAACGGAATATATACTCCATCTCTGTGCAGTAAATTCGGGTGGCTACATTACTGCATGAATAAAAATAAATAAAAACACAGTTTGGATGAAGTAAAAGGAAACTTCAGTGAGACACTAAAGTAAAAGATAAATGCTTTCATCTACTAAACTATTTCCAAGAGTTGTTGGCTTCTTACTTTGGCATTGACTTTGATCTGTACAGTGGTGATTAGTGAAATGTGTATGTATAGTTAGAGGTCTGTTTGCACTGAAAAATGTTATATCTTTGTAATACCAGATTTTCTTAATTAGAGACATAGCTGGGTCTTGTAGTGCCTGGTGCTCTTCTTCAATCTGGCACCCCTCAACTCTACATTGAGAAGCAGAAAAAAAAAAAGGCAATGGCTGCCTAGTGTCGCTCGAGCAATGACAGTTCCATTTGTTGGCACTCATGTCTAGACTGAAGAGCAGAAAAAGGTCATTCTGTTTTCAAAACTGTAGCGGACTGTTTGCTATATTTGTAATCAGCAACTTTCTTTAACCTAGTCCACTCATGCTTCAGTCCTGACCTAGTAACTTAAGTTCAGTGCCTGCAGTTTCAGAAATAAATACTGCTTTTACTGCAGTACTAATCAACATCTCCCAACTGTGCTCCCTAATGCCTTGCACCCAGGGTGGCTGCCCCTTTACCCACCCTCCTTAATCCTTCCTGAAGAACTGTATGCATTTCTGGAATATATGATTGATATCATTAGCTATTTGTGGTACTCTCAGGGACAGCTTGGGAGCACTGTATTTCATACCTGTGAAATATGTCACAGTCATAACCCTCATTTCTGAAGTAGACTGTGTTTCCTGACTACTACCACATGGTATAACTATGAAACCTTTACAATATATAAGATTTCCTTTTTAGGAATATAATTCATATTATTTTGCTGCTAAATCCTATGTATGGAATTGTTGAATCATCTGCATCTGTCTCATTGGGTAAAGGTCTTGGTTAGCGGAGATCTCATCAGGAACAATGGAAATAAGAGAAAAAATGGATTTTGGAGAGTGATTAATGTCTGTGCATAATACTTCAGTTTTTATCTGGAACTGTTATACTTTGAACTGTAATTCGTACAGTCTATCCCCATCACCATGTACATAGTTGGAAAAGTTTTGGCTGTTAACCCCAACGCACAGTTCTGCCTCCCTTATTTATGTGTTTGCAGGTCAGGCATGTGACCCTGTAGTTGTAAGCAAGGTGCTAAAACATAGGAAGTAGGAGCATTGAAATTAATTTATGTTTATCCTTTTCCAGAAAGGGAACTATGGAATCCATCTTACAATACAAAATGTTATGCAATGCCTTTAGAAAAAGGAAGGAATGCATTACAGTTGAAACTAAATGGTTAGGCTGTTCTCACCTTCTGCAGTGTATACATTCAAGTGCGCCAAATACCAGAGTTTGGGGAAGCTGCGCATCTTGATGTAGTTATTGTGAAAACCTGTGCTGGTATGGCAACTTTGAAGATGGTCAGTTTCAGGAAGTGAGGAATCTTGCAACTGTTGCTGTCCCTGAAAACTAATTTTTAGTGTTATTAATACCAACAGAATGTTTCAATTATCTGTATGTCCCTTTGTAATATGTGTTATTTTATGTTGTTAATATGTATGTGTTACTTCACTGATAACTTTCATGAGGAAGCACACCTGTAAAAATATGACATTGATTAACGACACAAACGGTACAGTTGGCACTGAAGCAAAACTTACAGTTAATATGTAATTAAGTACCTTTTGCCTCTGAATGTATTATTAGTGTAAGTTCTGGAAGTCACATTACATATCAATGCCAGAAAGGTGCTGCAGTGGCCCTTCTTAGTCCTACAATTAACTTGTAACTTAAGTGAAACGTTTTGTAGTTTGCTTAGGCCGCCACTTGTACTCAAACTCAAATATGAGTTCAGGCAAGCAGCTGGGGAGGGATTAGGAGGGCAGTGCAGTGATGCAGCGGTTAGCATTGTCGCTTCCCAGCAAGTGGTTCTCCATTTCGATTCTCGACTGGGGTGCCTTCCATGTGGAGTCTGCTTGTCCTACCTGCATTTGCGTGGGGTTCTTCCGGGTGCTCTGGTTTCCTCCTACATTCCAAAGACATGCATCTGGAGCATTTCTCCCTGGACCTGTGCTGAAAATAGGCTCTGTCCCAGTCGGATTTTCCCAGTAAACAAATGTTAAATAAATGAAATAAATAAATTAAGGCAGCAATTGGGATGGGGATTTTTAGGGTTGGAGAGCAAGGAAGGGAGTTTTAGGTTTAGGTAGCAGGAGGGATAGGGAATGATCAGAGAAGCTAGGTTTAGGGAGGGGTAAGGGAGCGGGGACTGTGGTTAGGAACCACGTGAGAGTTTTAGGGTAGAGTTAGGGCTGTGGTAGGGCTAAACAGTTTTATAGACTTGAATGTTGGGAGGGTTAAGTGTTTATATGAGGTCGGGCTACTGAGATTTAGAATACTTGCTTTTTAGAGCAAGTGGAAGTGAGCTAAGTGTGTTGCGAGCTATTAGCATGTGAACACATGTAGCAGACCTGTTGTTAAGATGGTAACAGCAACAGTATTTCTTCCCTTTGCAGTGTATCTGTTATCCTAGTACATTTGTGTGCATTTACATTAAAAATCAAACAGAAGTTGGCAGTAAGTTCCATACCTTGTGAGATTTACAAATAATTGTAAATGTCTGCAGTACTCATACTCATGTAACTATACCATACTTAATTCTGTAGACATTTCTTTGCACCAAATACTTTTTTAATTATCATAGATGATATAACTCTTATTTAATACTACAGTGAAAGTGGAAAAGAAATATTAACTACAGAACTCTGGCCTGTGCAACCCACTGGACAAGCTGGTTGTGCCTCTGCCACTGCAGGTCATCATACGTTTGCCTGCAATGGTCACTGGTATGGAGCTGAAAATTCATCCTCCAGCTGTGTCCATATGTCAGCCTTCTTAAAGGGACTTCTGCCCACAGCCTCTAATCTCTCCAGGTATGAAGCCTGCAGGAGGCAAAGCAAGAGAGGGTATTGTCTATGCCAGTTTCAACTTAGAATGAAGAAGTAGAGTGAAACTGAACGTACTAGAGTGTGAACCATGCCCACTGAGGTGTTACATCACCGTCATCAGCCCCCTTTTTCCCATATTTTCTGCATGGGGTTGGGATATCGTGTTAGCTGTCGCCAACTCTCTCGATTCAGTGCCACACTCCTGCCTTCTTCAACACTCATGCCTGACTGTCGCAGATCTTCTTTCACACAATCCATCCACGTCTTTGCTGGACGTCCTTGCTTCCTCTTACCTTCTTCCTGTCTGTCCCAAATCTCCCTCACCAGATTGTCTTCTGCTTTTCTACACATGTGCCCAAACCACCATAATCCACTCTCTTTGATCTTTTCTGCAATTGGAGCTACTTTGGCTTCTGCTTTTATGTCCTCATTTCTTCGTCTGTCCCACAGTGTGCATTCTATCACCTTTCTCAGGCACTATATTTCCATCTCCTCTAGCGTTTTTAACTGTACTACCCAGGTTTCTGTACCATACAGGTGGTACTGGTTGCACCACTGTCTTGTACACCTTACTTTCAGCTTCTTTGGGAATCTTCTGTCATAGACTACACCTGATATGCTATGCCAGTTGACTGCAGCCCCTCTGATTCTAGCTTTGACCTCTTCATTCAGACTACCCTTCTCCTCAGCTACTCCTCCCAGATACTTGAAGATGTTTACCTGTTCCACTATCTTCCCTTCTATCTCTATTCTCAGCTTCTTCTGATTTCCCCAATTTGCTGCTATTACCACTGACTTATCTGTGCTTAGCTTCATCCCATGTGCCTTTAAATTTGCATTCCACTCTCCTATCCTTTGCTGAAGTTCTAGCTCAGAGTCTGCCTGTACTGCCACATCGTCTGCATACAGCAGCAGCTTTGTTGATCCGTCACCTCCAGCCTGTTTGCTAATGTAGTCCTTCATAGGTTCATAGATTAGTACTAAGCTAACTGCCCTTGCGAGCCATTTTAAGCTTAGCCAATTATCCCTTGTGAGACTCAAACCCTGCACCTTGTGTTTGTAAGACAAACACCTTAACCATTAGGCCACCCTCCCAACAACCAGTATGAACAGCAGTTGTCTCAGAGCCGAACCTTGATGTAGACCCACATCCACTGGGAACCCCTATGTGAGGCCGAACACTGTTTGTACTTGAGTCATTGGGTCCTTGTATATAGCCTGCACTAATTCTACCAATGTTTCTGGGACTTCAAACCACTGCAGTACTGCCCATATCAGCTTTCTTGGGACCTTGTCATATGCTTTTTCCAAGTCTAGGAATGCCCAGTTGGACTCTCCCCTCATCTCTAGTTTCTTCTCAAGTATCTGTCTCATTGCAAACTTCAGGTCAGTTGTGCTGCATCCTGATCTGAATCCAAACTGCTCATCTCCCATCTTGTATTCTATTAATCTGCGTATCTGTTTATCAGTCACCCTCTCCGAACTTTCATGCAGTGTGATAGGAGTTTGATGCCTCTGTACTCCCAGAGTTGTGGATGTTCCCTTTGTTCTTTTGCACTGGCACTAGTATGCTTATTCTGCAGTCATCTGGGATATGCCTTTCTCTTCACATTACTATTAGTACCCTCAGTAGCTATTTCTCCCCTATCTCACCCAGCATCTTTATCATATCTGCTGTGACCTCATCTGAGCCTGCTGCTTTCTTTGACTTCATCTTCCTTGGTGCTGGTCTTACTTATTCTAAGGTGGGCTCCTCTTCTTCTCTCATCATAGGCTGTGTCTGGGCCAGTACAGCTTCTGTGGGGTTTTCCTCATTCAGATGCTGCTGGTAATACTCTTTCCAGCTGCCTTTGATGTCTTCTGGGCTGGTGAGCAGGTTGTTGCTGGCATCCCTTATGAAGGTTGTCTGACTATCTTCTTTATCTTTCTGTCTTTGCCTTGCAGTCTGATATAGTTTCTTTGTGCCTCTTACGGAGTCACTTTTCAGAAGATGGTACAGTGCCTCTTATGCCCTATTCTTTGCTATTGCAAATTCTTTCTTAGCTTTGTTAGTCAACCAGTAGTCCTTCCTAGCCTGGTCAGTCTTTTCTGTCTCCCAGTTCTTCCTGCACTCCTTTTTTCTTTTGATGACTGTGGACTTCTGCATTCCACCACCAGCTTTCCTTACGTACCTTATTTCCATACCTGGCTCAGCCACATATCTTTTCTATAGTCCTAACACACACTGTTTTTAGGCGCTGCCATTCTTCAACTCCACCTATTTCCTCCTCTTCTTGAGGTGCTAGAGCCGTGAGTAATTTCTTGAATTGTTGTACTTTCTCTCCAGTCAACTTCCAGGTCGTCAGCCTGGTCTGTGTTGACCTTAGATCCTTCTCTGACCACTGCTTGCAGCTGATTGTGGCAACTAGTGGTTTATGCTGTGGGCCAACTGTTTCACTGGGGATGACTTTGCAATCGTGGATTCTGCCCCAGTGCCTTTTCCTTACCAGGAGAAGTCTACCTGAGTTGCATGTTGACTACTCTTGTATGTGATCTTGTGACTCTCTCTCTTTCTGAACCATGTGTGGCTACTATCAAGCCAGAAGTCTAGAATGGCTTCTCCTCCGTTATTCCTGTTGCCCCACCCATGTGGACCCAGGCAGTCCTCGTATCCTGTTTTGTCTGTCCAGATATGTGCATTCAAGTCACTCATTATCAACACCAATTCATTTTGTCCTGGTTTGTCTAGTAGGTCCTGCAACTGCTGTCTGAATGCACTGTCTTCCTCACTATCACAATCCTGCTGTGGGGCATAGGCTGAGATTATGAATACTGCCCTGTCATTATGCTGGAGTCTGACTGCCATGAATCGGTCATTAATTCTGATGATATCCTTTACTGCCTTTTGAAGTGTCTCTCTCACCACAATTCCTACACCATTTATAGTCTGCCCTCCACCTGAGTAGTAGACTCTGGATCCCAAGCCAAGTGGCTTTGCTGCACTGCCCTTCCATCCCGTCTCCTGGATACAAAGGATGTCCAGCCTCCTCTGTATCATCATGTCATCCACTTCCAAGCTGCGTCCTGTCAGTGAACCTACATTAAGTGTAGCAAATGTTCATCATGTTTCACTGTTGCAGTTTTGACTGTAGGGTTCTCCCCTGCCGGCAGGCAGTCCTCGGTCGGCCAGAATCCCAAAGTCTGGGTCCGGCGTCGGCTGTTCAGCCATGCTCCCTGACGTCAGAGCGCCAGGAGTACAAAGCTGACAGCCGACGCCATGTTCTCCAGTCTTTCTTGCCGTGCAGTGATAGCAGTTCGCAAGTGCCGGTTGGCTGACTCCTGACAATTTTTTCTGATCAAACTTCAGTCCGAAGACTTTCTTCTCCTACTCAAAGCTAAGTACCCCGTTGGGGAAACTTTTTTCTTGCTCCAGTCCGATGTCAGAAAAAGTTAATTGTATTTCATGTGGGAAGCAAATACCTCATAAGGATTTTCATTCTTACTGTATTCCTTGCTTAGGCCCTGACCAGGACGTAGCTAGTTGTCGGTTTTGTGCTAGATTCAATCAACGTGCTATTAAACGAAGGTACGATTTTGCTTTTCATTACTTCGGTAGGCGTTTTAATTACAAAATGTCGTCTGATATGGTTCCGGCTACCGGAGTTCACAAAGGACAAAGACAGGCCTCCGAGGTCCAAATCAGACTATATCGCACAAGCGGAGCCAGCTTCAGGTTCGGCCGTCGTCAGTGAGGTGCTTTTGCAGCCCCTGTCGTTGGCCATTTCGGAACCGATAGCCGAAACAGACTCCCATGAGGAGCCAACTAGGCCTTTGAATATTTCAGTTGGACCTTCGGACAATGCTCCTTTGGATGGGTCCGGAGCCGCTGTGCAGGTACCGGCTTCCGAAGGGGTTTTCAGGCCTACTCAGCTTCTTATAAAGGCAAAGCCAAAGACAAAGGCAAAGACTCCTTCCAAATCAAAGACTGCAACCCAGGCCTCTTCTGATCCAGCTCCCAAGTCTCAGAAACAGTTACTTAAAATGGCGGAGGACTTACTTACTATGATTAGGGGTTCACATCCCCCTCCAGATAAAAGGCCAAGGCAGGAAGTTTATTATGACTCCTCTGATCAGACTTCTGTTTCTTCTTCTGACCAGGAATATTCTTTTCCTCCTTATGAGGATTCTGATGCTGAGGAATCCATTCCTTCAGCTTCTCCCCCTGAGGATTTCTCTTTTGGGGAAACTTTGCTTGAAATGAGGGAACATTTCCACTGGGAAGGACAGGAGTACTCGGAATCTAAGAAAAGACTAAGGGATTTTCTTCTTCTTCCCCAACATAGGCCCCTGGCTATTCCTCCTATTTTGGATATTATGGATGATGCCTTTTTGGAGGCTAACTTAACTCCTGACTCTCTTCCTCCAGCTCCTGTTAAGCCAGACAGATACTATAGGGTTCCTGATTCCCACCAGTTTTTATTCAAGAACCCTACTGCTGACCCTGAAACCATTTCTCAGGGTCTTAAAGGCGTTAAGGCCGCTTCTGCTAAAAACCCCATTCCCACTGAGAAGGATTCTAGATCTTTAGAAAGATGGGGCAAGAAGGTGTACACTTCTGCTACTTTATCTATTAGGGCTTTAAACTGTCAGTTTCATATGCTGAAATACCAGCAATTTCTCCTGTCTGTTTTAAAGCAAAAGCTAACTTCCATTTCCGCCTGTGCAGATGATAAGGAATTACATGACTTAATGCATGCCACTGAATAAGTTGGGAAGCATGGTTTGCACTGTGGATTTGATGCCTTGGAGGCTTCTTGTAGGGCTGCTGCCTCTGGCACAGTAATTAGAAGGCATTCATGGTTAAAGGAACAAAATTTGCCAGATCAGGTAAAGGCTAAATTATTGGATGCTCCTGTTCAGCATAATGTTTTATTTGGATCTAACGCTGAAGACGTGATTAAAAAGATGGAGGACAAGGCAAAGTCCATGCAAACAGTTAAAGATTTCTTACAAGTACAGCCACCCAGATTTAGCAGGAATTGGCCTACAAAAAATTGGTCCTTTCCCAATTCAGACAGGCCTCAGAGGGTAGATATAGACGCGAGGTAGGCCTCAAGCATAAGCCTCTTATAGACCAAGACAGTGGACTGCTTCCACCCCTAGGGGAGGAGAAGACAGGTCGCAAGCTCATAGAAAACAGACTCAATGACTCCCTCTGTTGGGCTGTAGGAACTTCTTGCCTGGAAGCCCCTCTCGGAGGAAAACTTTCTCTTTTTCATCTAAATTGGACTCGTATAACCCAAGACAAGTGGGTTCTGGATGTGGTTTCAAGAGGTTACAAATTCCATTTTCATACCCCACCAAGCCCAAGTGGATGGCCAGATCTTTCAAGACATCAATGGTCAGAGGCATTAAACCAGGTGGAAGCTCTCTTGGCTATGAAAGCCATAGAACTAGTTCCACTTTCAGAGATGGAACAAGGTTTTTACTCAAGGCTCTTTCTAGTTCCCAGAAAGCAAAATTCATGGAGACCCATTCTGGATCTGTCAGTCTTGAACACTGTCCTAGAGATACCAAAATTCAAGATGCTTACTCTACAGCAGCTACTGCCAATGCTGACCAAAAATGCATGGATGGTAACTTTGGATTTAAAAGAAGCATATTTACACATTCCCATCAGACAGGAACGCAGAAAATACCTCAGGTTCAAGGCAGGATCGAGGCACTACCAATTCTCTGCGCTGCCCTTTGGATTGTCTACTGCGCCCAGGGTCTTTACCAAGTGCCTGGCTCCAGTAGTAGCTTATTGCAGACTCAAGGGAATTCAAATTTACCCATATCTGGACGACTGTCTTATTCAGGCAGACAGCAAGGATGTCTTACTCAGCATCTACAGTTTGTTCAGAATCTTCTCAAGTTCCTGGGATTCACTGTAAACATAAAAAAGTCAAATTTGACACCCTCACAACAGATAATTTTTCGCTTCTCTAAACACAACAACCCAGATGGCATTTCTGACATACGAAAAACAGTTACAGCTGTCTTCAACTTTCAAAACCTTGGCAACTACAACTCAGCTATCTGCAAGGAGATTCCTGCAGGCTCTGGGTTACATGGCCTCCTGCATCCTTCTAGTACCATATGCAAGACTACATATGAGGAAAATACAGTGGTACCTAAAAAGTGTATGGTCTCAACATTGTCACAGTCTAGACATACTGATCTCTGTCCTGCCTTGTCTTCAAAAGGAATTCCTTTGGTGGTCCAAGGCATGTACTCTAAACAAAGGAAAACCCTTCTGTCTGCCTCCTGCCACTCAGATTCTAACCACGGACGCATCAGATTATGCTTGGGGAGCCCATTTTCGGGGCAACTGTCTGCAGGGCCTATGGACAAAGGATCAGAAACACCTGCATATCAATTTAAAGGAAATGTTAGCCGTTCAGAAAGCTCTATTGGCCTTCAGGAATCTTCTACAACCAGGACAACTACTGATACGAACAGACAACACCACAGTTATGTGGTACATAAACAAGCAAGGGGGATCTCTTTCCTATCCCCTTTGCAGACTAGCCATGGATCTTTGGAACACAGCTCTAGCTTGCAATCTGGACCTTCAAGCACAGTTTCTACCAGGGAAGCAAAACTTCCTGGCAGACAGTCTGAGCAGAAACCTTTCGGATCAACACGAATGGATGTTGGACTCCGAAATATTCAAGATGATTACAGCAGTCTGGGGATGTCCTCACATAGACCTCTTTGCATCCCACCTCAATCATCAACTACAAATATTTTGCACCAGGACTTTCCACAATCAAGCTTGGAAAGTGGATGCTCTATCATTCAGTTGGAGAAACCTCTCAGGATATGCCTTTCCGCCTCTTCCTCTTCTTCCACGGGTATTATTAAAGATCAAGCAGGACAAGCCCAAGATGATAATCTTGCTGGCCCCAAATTGGCCTCGACAGTTTTGGTACCCAACACTGAGAAACCTTTGTCTAGAGCCACCCTGGGTTTTACCTCAGATTCCGAACCTTTTGTCCCAACACCAGGGTCAGATTCTACACTCCCATGTCAAAACTCTCAGCCTGGCTGCTTGGTTAATTCAGGATCTTTGATTCATTCTCTCCTACCCAAGCAGGTTATGGATGTCATTTTAGAAGCCAGACGTCCTAGCACTAGAAAATCTTATGCAGGAAAATGGAAAAGATTTTGTTCCTGGATGCAGGCTCAGGATTCTGATCCTCTTATTCCTAACATTCCTCAGATTTTACTTTACCTGTCAGACCTCTTACATAAAGGTCTCTCTTTCTCTTCCATAAAGATACATGCCTCTGCTATTTCTGTTCATTATAATACAGACCCTCCTATCTTTTCCCACCAGCTCATGAGACAATTTCTCAGTGGAGCTAAGAACTTAAGGCCCCCTAGATCTCCTCCCATTCCTGCTTGGGATCTCAACTATGTTTTGGAAAAGCTCACCTTACCTCCCTTTGAGCCTGCTGCCACATCTGACATCAAGTTTTTATCTTGGAAGACAGCCATCCTGTTAGCTTTGACCTCTGCCAGGAGAGTTTCGGAGTTGCAAGCTCTCATGGCTGTGGAACCTTATATTATTTTTCATCAAGACAGGGTGTCTTTAAGGACTAATCCTACTTTCATGCCTAAGGTGGTTTCCAAAGTGGCTTTAAATCAAACTATTCACTTGCCAATTTTTTTCCCCACTCCTCAAAATAAAGGGGAAAGGATCTTACATTCCTTGGATGTACACAGACAACTACGTTTTTACCTGGACAGAACCAAGGACATCAGGCAATAAGAGCAATTGTTTGTTTCTTATGCTTCAAGTTCCCAAGGTAAAGCCATTTCAAAACAGACCATTTCTAAATGGATTGCTCACGGAATCAGATTTTGCTATTCACACCATGGAAAGCAAATCCCAGGGAGTATAAGGACTCACTCTACCAGAGCTGCTGCCATATCAGCTGCCTTCCTCAGGGGAGTTCCTACCAAAGACATTTTGGAAGCTGCAACTTGGAGTTCAGTGCATACTTTTTCCAAGCACTACAATCTACCTCTCTACTCTAAGTCTAGGGCAGGCTTTGCTTCTGCAGTCTTGCAGGGCCTTATAGCCGCCATGACCACCTCCCTTTCCTTCTGCTTTGGGATTCTACCCTACAGTCATGACTGCAACAGTGAAACACGATGAACATAGTACAGTTGTGTACACTTACCATAAATGTAGATGTTCGAGTGTCTTCACTGTTGCAGTCTGGCCTCCCTCCTGTCCCCTCTTATTTTTTCTTTTGTGTGGTTCCTTTTTTTTGCCCTTCTTCTGAGGTGTATTTGCAAAAGGTATGGGACCTTACTCATTTTGGAACTTCTAACATCTGGGGCAAGAAAAACTGGAGAACATGGCGTCGGCTGTCAGCTTTGTACTCCTGGCGCTCTGACGTCAAGGAGCATGGCTGAACAGCCAGATTTTGGGATTCTGGCCGACCGAGGACTGCCTGCCGGCAGGGGAGAACCCTACAGTCATGACTGCAACAGTGAAGACACTCGAACATGTACATTTATGGTAAGTGTACACAACTGTACTTTCTCAGTTCATGTTTGGCAGGTTCATTAGTTTTACGTCCAGCTTTTTCTCAACAGAGCTATCCCAGGTAACCTAAGGTGGACAACTAGACACCGCCCAGCCAGTAGTTTATTGACCCAGGGCTGCTGGGCTTTATGGTGGGCACACACTGGCCAATAGGGGCACATATACCCCTCCCATTGTTAGCATGGGTCTCTGGCGTGGGTCACAGTAGGCCAGGTCCTCAACCCACTTATCACCAGTAACTACCCATGCTAGTTTTGGCGACAGTAGTCAACATGACCGAATCACCTACAGCCATATTTACACCGTTGAGTGGCTAGCCCTGCCATGGCGCGCAGTCTGTGATCCATGTTCTCCTATCTTGAGGATACTGCGCATCACAGTAGATGCCCAAAGCGGGTGATCTGTACAACTCTTCCCCATATAGGGCACCATGTAGAGTCTGTGCTGCTGCCCAGAGCTCCATTCATTGGTGAGTTTGAGATGGAAACACTCAGCATGTTTTTTAAACATGGGAGAAATCCCACGGAGACGAAGGGAGAACATGCAAACTCCAAACAGGCATTGATCGGTGGTCAGGATCGAATCTTGCGCATGGGATGCGAAGACCTTAGCGACTAAGCCATCTGGCAAATTACACCCTCCACTGGCACATGGACAAACTTTGCATCAGAAAGCAGAGCTAGGAAGAGTTTGCATGCATGTGCATAAGCTTTACACAGCTCATCCACAGCAGTATAAACTCTAATACAAAGAGCAATGTAGTTAAACATATGCAGAGTAATGCAGTTCATATAGCTGAGCACTGAAATACCCAGATTTCTTAAGACCTTTGTAAGTTGTACAACATTTTTATAACTTTCTCCATGTCACCATTTTGAGCACTGCCTGGCACTACACTTCTCTGAAGGATAACAGAAAGCAAGGATTAAAAGAAATAGTTTAAAATACGTACAGTCTGGATAAAAACAGAAGACATAGGTTGCTACCTTTGGCTTTTTACTGTGCCATCTTCAGAATTAGTCTCTGAAATACTGGTAAAAAGGGAAGTCTGCAGTTAAAAGTGCTGCTAGCTTTGTTGTGTAAATCTATCATTTACTTTAGTATTCAGCAGTTTAACATTAGTGGAGTTGATTACTACATACTGTAGTATCTTTCAGTGGAAATGCTCAGGATTGAGGTGCAGGAAAATATTGAATTTTAAGGAATAAACCACCAGTAAGGTACTTGTTCTCTTTCCATCCCCCTTCTAACACTTATTTGTATTCCTCCATTGCACTGTACTCATTCTGATGTATGAGCCAGTTAAACAAGTTATTATACACCCACCAAAAATGGACAGGAAAAATAAGCAGTAAAAAACTGAAAGAGGGAATTAACACAACTAAGAAGCACATATTTCTTTGTTTTACTTTACTAATGTTGAATTACTTATTCAGATACTTTAAACCAAGCTGCTTCTTTAGAAATGGTGGGGGTTAAGTAACTACTAGAAAACTTCTGTTTGTAGGGAAAAGTCATTGCAGCATCATGACACAAGACACAGGGGAGAGAGTGAGAGTTTTCCAAATGATGAAAACCATATTGTCATGGGTGCAGTTTGAACTATGTAAAACCATTTTTTTGGGAAAGTGTTGGGACAAAGCATTCAGAGTGAGCTAAGGTGTGGAATACAGTTGTAACTGACATAAATGGAGTAGGAAGAGGGAAATGCACTTTGGCAGACTGCAAGATAAGTGTTAATAATATGATGGGTTGTGCAAGGATTAAAGCTAGGCAGAGCGCATGATAAGTGTTAATAATATGAACGTTTGTGCAAGGATTAAAGCTAGGCAGAATGTGATTGTTCATAGCACGACCATTGCTAGGCTTTCTACCATCCAACATTTAATACCAGATGAGGTGTACCTGCTTTATTTATGAGGCGATAACTTTAATGCAGAAGTGTAGAGTACAGGGTTTATTTGAGATGGCGTGGATGCTGGTAATTTCACCTGCAGTATTCACACACAAGTTGTTCAGAAGTTCAACCTTTTGCTGACAGTGGAAATTTCAGGGAATGTGCACCTGGTATGGTAACTGTGTACATATGACTGTGAAATGTTTCTTCATCTGGTAGTCCCCCGCAGCACACAGCACATGCTAAGTGTGGATATTGAAAACCGAATACTAAATCACATGCTTATCAAAGGTGACGTTAACCAAATAATTATGTATTTAATAACAAGTTCAGCACCACAAACAATTGCAGGCTGATGTTGACAGCAGAGTGTCTGATGATGATGATATTACTGTTATACTCATGATGCAGCCTCAGAACAGTGGCACACAATCACAAAGTGTACTGGCAGGGACCTCTAACCTGCAAGTAGGTGGATAAATCTGCAGTCAGTAACACAGGCTTTACACTGCATAGTGAAGAAATGACAGTACCTTGTGTGGGGGAGGTACACCACTAAGCTCAGCACCTCTTTTTGAGTACAGGCAGAACATCTGAAGGAAGACACAACCCTGTCTGAGGTACCATTATAGGTAGCTTGTAAATAGTTAGTAAGCATGTAGCCTAGAAAACCACTGAGGAGACTATATCAGTTGCCCAGAGCACTGTCTGGTTAAGTGACTTGCTGAAAGGTCCCATAGTAGGCAAATGAAGGCTGCAGGGATTCAAACCTGTACCACAAGTGGGAGCTGTTTAGCAGCGCCTGGAAGTATCCCTCTGTGCTTAACTGTCTGATCACAACACGTATGCAAATGATTACTTGCTGTCACACCTGTACACAAGGGTGCCATACTAAGACATCTTTCTTAGTTAACCTCAGAGACATGCATGGCCTTGTTTGCCCAGCAGTAGTTGTGCAGTGACATAGTTCAGGTCCAGTCTACTGCCACAGAGAGTTAGGTAGAGTTGCTTAGAGTGCTGCAGGATATATGAAGAAATTCACCACGTGTTGGTAATGGTGGAGGCCAGTAACAGTGCCATAATGATACTTCTTGTATGGTTGCACACATGGTATCCATTTTAGCCTCTGTCCACACGTTAGTAAGGACTTACTAGCCACAGATTGGGGACACTGCTGTGTGTTTGCATGCATTGTGGATGGGTAGGCTGGACATCACTTGTGTCCCAACAATGCTGCAGGCATTCATATGGGTTATCCTTAGTAGAAGGCAGTTAGGCCTCGTCAGCCTTTCACATCATTAGGTAAAATCTTTGAGTCAAGGTCTAGGTCCCACAACACTTTTATGCCCATAACACATTTATGTCACTGACAAGAGGTTCCCCTGCATCCAGTATATTCCATCATTGAAGCAACTCTTCATAAAGCTCTTGCTCCTGATCTATGGGACCGTCACCAACACTATGATTATGTTTGTAAGAGTCCACTTCGAGTAGTGCAGTCTCTGTCATCCAAACTGCGCCTTAGATTGTATGATTTGCTGGGCCAACTACAATTCCTAAACAGGATAATACAAAGATGCAAGCTCCACAGTTCACCTTGCAATAACCCTTCCTCTCTTCAGGAGGATTAATGTGTGTATTTCTTTAAAAAAAAATCCAGTTTGTTTATTTTCTGATGGATGAGCATCCTTGTTTTAACAAAATAATCTTACGTAGGATTTCCCCTTGTAAAATAAATTATTAACTTCTTAGCTAGTAACATAGTTATCCAACATAACAAAAAACTGAGAAAATAAAAAGGGTCTCTGAAAGAAAGAAAAGGCATTCATCATGCTGTTGCAAAAGCCTAAGTTTTTTGGGGGCATATCCTGCCAGGATCAGACCAGCTCCCAAAACTTTAGGACATAAACCACTATAAAACGAAAACTAAATAAAAAGCCACAAAAGGTCACGGACACCCGAAAATCAGTTTAATACCAAGACTTAGCATTTCGGCTACACAGTAGCCTTCCAAGAGTCTTTTGGAAGGCTATTGTGTAGCCGAAGCACTACGTCTAGGTATTAAACTGATTTTCGGGTGTTCGTGAACTTTTTGTGTTTTTTTTTTTTTTTATCAAAACTTTAGGACGCCTTCCAGAAACCCTAGCAACAGCAGCAGTCAAGAAGAGCTGGATAAAATCCGTGGCTAGGCATTAGAACTTTAGAACTTTCTGCCGAATAGTGCACTCATCTGCAGCTATCAAGAGATCAGTGGTTGGCGAACACTTCTACAAGGTTGGGCAGATAAGTTTGCCATTGGGGATTAACTTCTACTTAATTTTTGTGAAGAAAATGGGTTTCTTTTCTATCAGAAACTTTCGTTTGAGATAACATCGGGGGGGTTCATAAAGGTTACCTCAAAGTGTATACTTTCTGTAATCAAGAACAGCCCTGTGTAATCAAGAACAGTCCTACTACAGTGGTTGTGCTGTGCATTCACTCAGGTTACACTTCAGTTTTTGGTAACCTTTATGAATTCCCGCTGGTCTTTTTAGTTGTTGCCATTAAAAGTTTTACCTCAGACTTTTCCATTTTCAGTCAGTGTTCCCTGAACGGGAAACCCTTGAAAACATTTACTTTTTATGTGGCAAAAGTGAACTTCTACCACTTTGCCACATAAAAAAAAAAATTTGAAACCTTTGATGCAATGTTTTATTATTTTTGTTCAATAAACTAGTGTTCTAACTTTCACGGACTGCAGAGTCTTGGTTAAGAACTGTCCGAACCACAGTATTGTGGGACTATCTTCATTGGTTCCTGTTTACGGGAAATTGGTGTGTTTCTACCACAGGTTTGTCATTGGGGGATAAGACCTTTTGTTTTTGGAAACGATAATGAAGTATTTATTGAATGAAGTATATCCCATAAGGGAAATGCCAAAGCTTAAGCTTGGGACAGGTTGAGAGGAGGAATAGCCAAGGCTTTCTCAATAAATCCATGTAGGATTGCTCTTGCAAACCCAGCTCTGGACTTAGAGATTGTGTCAAGCTTGTAGTGTTTTCTGAAAGTATGGACAGAGGACCAAGTGGCTGCCTCCAGAATGGAGCCAGTGTCCAAATGTCTAAAAAATGCCCCTGAGGAGGACACTGCTCTTGTGAAATGGGCCTTTACTGGGGAAGCAAGTGTCTTTCCACTTGACAAATAACAAAAGGAAATGGCTTTACAAATCCAGTTGGGAATAGTTTGCTTGGAAACTGACTTACCCGGAGCTCTTGGGTGGTAAGAGACAAACAGGCAATCTGATTTCCGAATATGCTTGGTTTTTTAGATAATGTCTGAGTTGTCTGTGCACATCTAAGGTGTGCAACATTCTCTCACTGGGACACTGTGGGGAGGGAAAAAAGGTAGGAAGGTTAATGGACTGATTTAAAGATATCTCATTTACTACTTTAGGCATAAAGGTAGGGTTTGTACGCAGGGAAACCCTATCTCTATGGCAGCCAGTGAAGTGGGAATAGACATCATGGCCTGTAACTCTGAGACCCTTCTAGCAGAGGTAATTGCCACTAACAAAACAGTTTTCCAAGCACAACATTACAGGGAAGAGGAGCTTCCTGGTTCAGAGGGTGCCAGTGTAAGCTTCTCCAGCACAAAATTGAGATCCCAAGGAGGGGGGTTATCAGTTTCCTTGGAGGTCTGATATGAAGGATACCCTTAAGGAGAAGTTTTACCTCTAGCCTAGAGGCCAGTGGTGGAGTCATAGGTAAACAAGCAGAGATGTCTGAAAGGTGAGCCTTTACTGAAGAATAGGACAACCCAGCCTTCAGCCATTCACAGAGATGGGAGAAAACCACCAGGACATCAACTGACAGTGGTTACAGGTCCTTTCTATGACACCAGATAGAAAACTATTAAGGGATGGATACTGCAGCATATGAATAGAAGGACATAGAATAGTTGTGTTAAATCTTAGCATAACTATAGATGCCCTTCTCTTCTATATGCTGCAGTATTCATCACTTAAGAGAGTCCGCCTCTGGCTGACTTGTACGTCCGGCCAGTATCCAAAAGCCTTCATGCTACTGCGAGGTACATGCTACTCTGCAACACATTACATATATGTCGGCCATAAAGAGAGCCAATAAAAACATAAACAAAAAACACGGCCCAACAGGGTCAGGATCAGTACAAGCTCCACACTAGAAACCTAATATAATAAAATTAAATTTATTTTACAGATAAGGTTCAGCACTTTTCTCCCTTACAAAACAAAATTGTGACTTCTTCAGAACAAAGTACAATATTCAATCAAGTCGTTATATATATATATATATATATCAAACAAACTTTTTGGAAAATTCTATCAATTACCTAGATGTGACCATTTTTAAGGACAAAGTAAAGGGGTCTTTTGTTTCAAAGGTGTTGAGAAAAAAGACCTTTTCTAATAGTTACCTGGAATTTTATAGTCACCATCCTAGACATACCAAGAGAAACATTTTTAATGGTCATTTAGTAAGAGCAGCCATGATGTGTTTGGATGGTGACATTTGTAATTCTGAGTTGGTAACTATCACTGAAATGTTTAAGAACAGAGGTTACCCCATGAAATTATTAACATCTATAACAAAGGAGATAGTCGAATGGTGGGGTACTAAATGCAAATACAATTGCTACTGCTAGAACTATCGTAGATGGACGTCCCAAATTTAATTTGAGCATGGTTATCCCCTATGGGTTAGGGGAAAAAGAGCTTAGACGTATTTTAACCAAGAATTAGAACATTTTTAAAGGTAATTTAGAGATTTTTGATTTATTAGGGCAAGGACTGGGTTTTGTATATAAAACCGGGAGAAACCTAAAATACTGGTTTGAACATAGAGAAGTACACCCCCCCCATTACTATTAGAGGCACGACCAAATGTGGCAGTTGTGGGCAATGCCCCTATATTTTGGATGTGGGTGTGATAAACCTAATAGGGAGAACACATAATATTGTGTTGAAAAAGGGCAACTGCAACACTAGGGGTGTGATTTATATATGTGTATGTCAAGGTTGTGGAAATTTCTATGTGGGAAAAACAGAAGATTGAGATCCAGAATTTAAGAGCATCTGTATGCTATTTCAAGGGGTAATCTGAGCAATGCCCTTTACAAACACACCCTAGTATGCCTGGGTTCCACAAAATTTAAATTTGGGATCATAGAAGTTGTGTCAAAGAGTTCAAGGGGAGGATAGTGGGAATTACAAATCGAATTAAGGGAAATGTACTGGATTATTAAGTTGAACGCAGCTGCTATACCAGGACTTAATGACTGACTGTTTTTCATTGTACCCCTACTGAAAAGTTTAATATGCCCTGGGGGTTTTCTGTTAAAGTATTCTGCACTCTATATTTATTAGATAAATGCCATTTTCAATTTTTAATGGATTCTGTGGTGGTCTTTTTTAAGAAACATTAGTATATATTACATTTTACTTAAGCAGAAATTGTTTTTTTTTTTTTCTCGTCTCGTTGACGTTAATTAATTGATGTGAAATGTTAATTGTTATATATAAAGACTTGATTGAATATTGTACTTTGTTCTGAAGAAGTCCCAGTTTTGTTTTGTAAGGGAGGAAAGCGCCTAACCTTATCTGTAAAATAAATTTCATTTTATTTTGTTCAGTTTCTAGTGTGGAGTTTATAGTGATCGTGACCCTGTTGGGCCGTGTTTTTTGTTTTTATTTGGTTTTCTTTTTTGGTTCCAATACAAATGGTAGTTTTGACTTGATAGGCCATAAAGAGACGTCTGGTATAAAACTGATGTCATCACGCACCTACCTTAGAACTTTTCTGTCTCCTGTCCGATTGCCTGCTTTAGACGTTTGTTCGCCAGGTCTGCTGTGTCCAGTTTTCAGATAAGTCCCTGTTGGGGTTTTTATCTTATTAAAATTGTTTGCTGCTGCTTGTATGTTGGGTTCATGTCAGGTAGGAAGGACAGGTGTTGGTGTGGAAGACTGATTCCACATAAAGATGCCCACAATCTTTAACTCTTTTGTTTAGGCCCAGACCATGACCACACCAAGTGTCTTATTTGTAAATGTTTTGTCCCTAAGACCCTCAAGAGTCAACTAGCCTGTCTTAAACTATATTTAGAAAACCAGCGAATTAAGCAGTTAGTGCATGAAATGGATGTGATGTCTGGCCATTCGTATGAGCCTGTATCGAAGAAGGCCAAAAAATCACGGCCTGAACCTTCTGCTGCACCTTCTCTTCCGGTTGTTTCTCCTGAGGCTGGTGTAGGCCTAGAGACCAATGCCGGAGGTAGTGGATGTACCTTTAGCGGGTACCACAGTGGAGGCCCTGAAGGAGTCCGCTGGCACATCTGTGAGGGAAGGGTAGGTGTCCATTCAGGGCAACAAGGAGTAACCCAGGCTGTTTATATCCGAGGGCCCCCTTGGCCTCACACAGATCATGGAAAATGAAGATGTACTTTTGGATATAGTTGAATGTAGGCCGACATCTGGTCCATCCACATTCCATTGTATGGAAGCCCCTAAAAAGAAAAAGGCAAAGACTAAGCATTTGTCCCTGACTAGGCATTCGGGACAGGAGACAGAAAATTTCTAAGGTAGGTGCGTGATGTCAGTTTTATACCTGACGTCTCTTTATGGCCTATCAAATCAAAACTATAATTTGTATTGGAACCAAAAAAGAAAACCAAATAGCAAAAACCATGGCCCAACAGGGTCATGATCACTATAAACTCCACATTATAAACCGAACATAATAAAATGAAATGTATTTTACAGAGGAGGTTAAGTCTCTTCAGTGCCTTTATGGCCCTTCATCAACCCCCTCCTTCTTCTGTTCCTTTGCAACCATTTTCTCCTACCACATCCTTTAAAAGGAGAATTGTGGAAACTTCTTCTTCAGTGGATGATTCTTCTGGAGGGGATTCTATAACCTACTCTGCTCATTTGTCCTCTCCCTTGGGTTATGCCTCCCCAGAGGAGGAATCTAATGGTACAGATTCTCCTGGGGAGGACATGTATTTTAGAGACTGTCCTTAAGATGAAAGAATTTTTTAAGTGGGACTGCTACCAGGTCTCGGAGATCAGAAGAGGTATTATGACCTCTTGCAGATGGACTCCTCTTCTCCTTCTGCTATCCTTCCAGTCCTGCCTACCTGTCTGGATGTTTTTGGGCTGCATCCAAATGTCCAGACTCCCATCCTCCAGCCCCCAAGCATCCTGACAGGTTATATAAAGTCCCTAAGGACTCCAGGTTCCTGTTTGAGGCTCCTGATGCTGATCCAGCTACCATCTCTGTCTCCATGGATAAAGTCTTAAAACTTCTACAGTCCACTTCGTTGTTATCCCCTGGTAAGTAAAGTAAGGTCATGGAAAGGCTGGGCAAGGAGGTCTATACGTTCTGTGCAATAAACCATCAGACCCACATGATAAAGTACTTCCTGGCTGTTCTGGCGGATGCAGTTAAAATATTGTCAGACATTCCAGATTCCCCAGTAAAGTCAGAATTAGCAGGTTTCCTTAATTCTACTGCACAAGTGACTAGGCATTCTGTCAAGTGCAGTTATGATGCTGCTGCTGCCTCTGGGTTTGTTCTGAGAAGATATTCTTGGCTTGGGTCTCTGCCTGAGGATTTCAAGGCCAAATTGCTGGATGCACTTTTGCATAACAAAGCCGTGTTTAGGAGTTCAGCAGCTGAGTTCTTCAAGTCTCTTCAGGAGAAGGGAAAGGAGTTGCATGATCTTCAACATATTCTTGTTTCCCCTGTCCCACAGTTCCAAAGAAATTGCCCAGTAAAAATACCTTCATTAGGAAGCCTTCTCTGTCTTCTTCATCTAAGAGTAAGAAAGGACCTAGAAAGCCAGCCTCTTGTAAGTCTGCTTCTTCTACCCCTGCCTCTAAACAGTCTTTTCAGTCCCAACCCAAGCCAGGTATTCTGTGACTGTCTGCCCACAGGACCATCCACCCCCTTGTCTCATCATCTCAGTCAGTCCCTTGCTGCTTGGAAGTTGATTACTCAGGACTGTTGGATACTGTCCATTATCAAAACAGGATATTTTATGGTTTGGGAAAAACTCCCCTCATTCAGAGGAATTCCACCACCTCCCAAAGACCAGTTGAGTTACTTTCCTCAGGTCATCGTGGACCTGATTTCTCAGGGAACTATGGAAGAGGTTCACACTTTCCAACAAGGTAAAGGGTTTTACTCCAGAATTTTTCTAATCCCCAGGAAGGATGGCCCCTGGAGACCCATCCTGGAAGTCCCTTCATTCTGTATGTTTACTCTACCTTCTCTCCTACCCCTTATTCTCCCACAGGGGTTCATGGCGTCTCTGGATATAAAAGATGCCTACCTTCACATTCCCATCCACCCAAGGTACAAAAAGTTTTTACATTTTTCTGTAGCTTCCTGGGATTTTCAGTTTTGTGCTTTGCCCTTTGGTCTGTCTATGGCACCAAGGGTCTTCACAAAGTGCTTGGCCCCTGTTATAGCTTTCTGCAGAACACAGGGATTTCAAAATTTCCCTTACCTAGACAACCTTCTGATTCAGACTCAGTCACCACAAATTCTTCAAGAAAACCTTTCCATCTGAAGTAGGAGATTCATTTGTCTGCAACCTGTGGGTTATGGATCCGATATCGGATCCGAACCGGCATGGTTTACCAGCTATGGATCCAAGCTCTCAGCTCCTCCCCTCACCCATAATGCCCTGCTCTACCCTCATGACCTCAGATCTCGTTTGCCGCGCATGGTGACCGGATTGTTTCTCAAGCTCTCAAGCTAAGTGCTAGTTTTCAGTATTTAAATTGTAAAATTTAAGATTTTTTTCTTGGTTATTTGTGTGAAAGTGTAGGTTTCCCCTTTGGTATATTTACTTTTTTTAGAGTTTAATCTAAAAGTTATATCCCTCCCCTCGCTGTTAGCGTAGTGTGTGTGTGTGTTGGGCCTGTGAGTGATTTTGTGTTTCTTTAGTTACTTTTTAGTTACTTTTTAGTTATAGTAACTACTGTTGTAGATTGGGATGTCTGAGCAACCCAAGTCTATTTTTTCTAAATGCTCCGAGTGTGGCCATAAGCTTTCCCCAGCTGATGGCCACACTGTGTTAGATGCCTGGGGTTGAACACCTCACATCTGGATGTTCCATTTGTGCAGGGTTCAACCCCAGAACTGAAGGAGGAGGTCCAAGCTTGTTTTGGCGGGCCTTTTACCGCCGGACTCTGCTCCGACCTCCGCTCCTTCGGGAGTAACCGTACCCACGGTTATTCCTTCTGCGGCTCCCCTCCTCCTCCTGGGACTCAACCTCCCGTTTCTGGTTCGGAGGAGAGGGATGCTAAGAAAAGGGACTGGAGGGAGAAGCACCATAAGCGGCGGGCCGAGACCTCTGTTTCGGCCCCGCCAGCCAAGTGGGCTTCTCCCCCGGCTCCGTTGTCGGCTCCATTGTCGGCTCGGTCTCCTCCTCCTCGGCTCCGGTCTCCAGTGTGTTTTTCACCGAGACCTGAGGAGGAGGAGACCCGATCTCCGTCGAGGCTATAGAGGAGGTACTCCAGGCCTACCTCGGTAGCCTCGTCGCGATCTACGTATAGCCTTTCGGATGCTGATCTGGACCGGATGATGAGAAGGTTCATCCAGGCCCAGATGCAGATGGGAGTACTCTTGCCTCCCCCCCCTCTGGGGGGGAGCTCAACACCCTTTTTCAAACCGATTGCTCCTTCTCCGACCCGCTACCGGGCTCGGAGCAGCTGGAGCCGAGCAGCCGGGCGGGGTGGGTGCGGCCGATAGTACTTTGTACTTCGGATCCGACCCTGCCCTCGAGTGCATCGGATCCGACCTCTCGGAGCCTGGATCCGAGCCTCGGATCCGGGGATCAGTGCTCGCCGGCGCCGTGTCAGGCGCACTGTCGCCGGATCCGGCGCTTTGGCGCCGGCTCCGATCCACTCTTCGGATCCGAGGGAGCCGATTGTCAGATCCTTTGGTCGAGGTCGGCTCCCCTTCGGCTTTGATGTAGTGGAGAGGGCCCTGTTGAGGGTCTCGGACCCCGGCACTTGTTTCGGCTCCGTCCCGCGCTCCCTCTGCACTGGGTCAGGCTTCCACCATCCGGCCCTTGGGACAGCCCGCTTCTGTGCCCCAAGCTGCTCCACTGGAACAGGTTGCTGCTGCGAGTCCTCTGACAGCCCCCAGAGGATGTTCCTCGCAAGCATGCAAAAGGAGGCACATTGACTCCCAGTCTCTCACTGAAGACACGGACTTGGAGGAAGGGAAGGCTCCCCACGGTCACCCCCCGAGGATGTCTCATTTGGGGACATCATGGCAATGCTCCATATAAGGGGGGGGGGGTGGTCTGCCCCCAAGTCTTCCTTGGACGAGTCCGTGTTCTTGGAGGCATTTGAAGCGGGCCCGTCTACCTCTTGGGTGTCCTCCTGCCGACCCCTGGTGGACCTCATTACCACCAGGGCGTGGAAGGAACCGGACACCGTGGAGCCAATCCCTAAGAGGCCTGATAGGATCCTCAGCCCACCGTCCGACCGTGCCCATTGGAGTAAGGGGCCTCCGGTAGATGCCATGTTGACGGCGGCGGCCACCAAGAGGGAACTTGCTCAGGAGAGTCCCTCAGTCCATCCCCCGAGCAAGGAGTCTCGGATGATGGACCGCTTGGGGAAGCGGATGTTTAGTTCAGCGACCTTCTCGGTAAGGTCGCTGAACTACCTGGCGCATGTCATTAGGATGCAGCGAGATCTCATTAAAGAATACGCTGCATCTCCCCCAGAGTCCATGTCGGAGGAGGACAAGATGCTGCACTCCACCCGCATGGCCACTCTTAGATCAGTTACTAATACCTCTATGCGGCTACTCTCCCATGCTACGGAAGGCGCTAGAGCTGCAGGGCAGGCCTAGTCACTAGGCGTCAGGCCTGGCTCCGTCCTGCGATTTTTCTGAGCCCTTCAAAGCGTTGTTTGACGCCCCTTTGATGGTTCTGCCCTCTTTGGCAAAACCGTTCGTGACACTTTGACCCAGAGCGAGAAGGACGGAAGGCGCTGTCTGCCGTCGGAATCCGCTTCTCTGCACCCCAGAGGCCCTACTCTAGGAACCAAAAGGGTCAGAAGAAGATGTGGTTCCGGAAGTCGCAGCAATCCCAGCCTGCTCCGGACAACCAGTCCTTCCGTGGCAGAGGAGGACAGGGAGGACGCCGCCCTAGAGGCAGAGGGGCTCCCAGGAACTCGGGTCCAGAGAACCTTTCTCTGAGCGGCCCGCAGCAACCCTGAGGGTTGCCCGGCTGCTCCACTCTGGAGGCAGTCGGGGGCGTTCGGGGCACCTAGCGGCATGGGAGTCCATAACATCAGACCGCTGGGTTCTCCAAATCATATCCAGAGGATACCGCATCCCTTTTCTTCACTTACCAAAGTTGAAGTCCCTCCCAGGCGTTCCACCGGTCAACGGGAGGCGGTTTGGCAGAAATTGGCCATCTGCTAAAGAAAAGAGCCATCCAGCCCATCCCCAGACCAGATCGGATCAGGGTTCTACTCCAGGTTCTTTTAGTGCCAAAAGGCGGGGAACTAAGACCAATTCTAGACCTTTCTCTCTTGAACCTGGCAGTCCCCAAGGAAAAATTCGAATGGTCACTCTGCAATCTATTCTCCCCTTCTGGGAGAAAATCACTGGATGTGCTCTATAGACCTCAAAGATCGTACTACCACATCCTGATGGACAGGCTCCAGGAGGTTCCTCCGCTTCGGCTGGGAGCCAGTCACTACCAGTTCGGGTCCTTCCCTTTGGTCTCACCACAGCCCCCAGGGTGTTCACCAAAGTATTAGCAGTGGTAGCGGCCCACCTGAGGCTTCAGAGGGTACAGGTCTTCCCCTACCTGGATGACTGGCTTCTTACCGCCCCAACAAGGCATCTACTACTATTGGCGCGAGACTCCTTTCTCCATCTTGCTCCCTTTCTGGGCATTACAATAAATACGAAGAAGTCCAACCTGGCACCCACACAGCTCTTAGATTTTATAGGGGCCAGGTTAGACACAAGGAGTTTAAAAGCCTTCCTCACTGCGGACAGAGTTCAAAATCTGCAGCTCCAGGTGCGGCCATTCTCCACTCAAGTTCTGTTCCGGCGGAGTTGGTCCTGAGGGCTCTAGGGTCCATGGCGTCTGCTATAGCACTTCTTCCTCTTGCCAGGCTCAATATGCGCATCCTCCAGTGGACTTTCTTAGTACAATGGTCATACCTTACTCTCCCTGCATCACCCATCACCCCATTGCGATCAGCAAGGCTTGCAAGCGGTCCCTCCTGTGGTGGATTCTCCCCGGATCTCCCACGGAGGCCGCCCATTTCTTCTTCCCTCCCTCGCCACGGTGACCACGGGCGCCCCGCCGGGTGGGGGTGGGGGCATTTTGCAGGCGGACCGTCCAAGGCACGTGGAGCGATTCAGAGACCTTTCTGCATATCAACGTTCTAGAGATGAGAGCAGTGCTCTTAGCGTTGCTAGCACTTCATGACTTTCTTCCCTTGGGAACAATTGCGATTCAATCGGACAACATGTCGGTTGTCTGGTACATCAACAAGCAAGGGGAACAAGGTCTTACCCCTTTGTCGAAAGCCATGAGAGTTTGGGAATGGGCAATCTCCACCAACCGCTTTCTAATAGCGCACATTCGGTCGGTCCAACATCCTGGCGGACAAGCTCAGTCGCACCATTCTGACCCCTTACGAGTGGTCTCTCAATTTTCAAGTAGCGGGCAGCATATTCGCACGGTGGGGAACTCCTTCATGCGATCTTTTGCCTCTCCCTCAAACACCAAGTGCGACAGTTTTTCACTCTGATACCCTCCAGGAGGTTCTCCAAGAGACGCTCTGGTGCATGCTTGGCCACCCGGTCTTCTGTAGCTTATCCACCCTTGCCTCTGATGCTCCAAGTTCTTCAGAAAGCCTCTCGGGTGGGTTGCAGAATGATTCTCATTGCTCCGTTTGGCCTCGACAGATCTGGTTCCCCTTCTAAGGTCTCACTCGGTGAATCCTCCTTGGATTCTAGATCCCATTCGGATCTGATATCCCACCCATCCTGCATATCTCCTCCGAACCTGGACAACCTGAAGCTGACCGCTTGGCTGCTCCAGTTCCACTTTTGATCAGGACTCGGTATTTCGTCCCCTGTTAAGGCTATCCTGGTGGCAGCTCATAAACCGTCCACTAGGAAAGTCTACCGCAGCAAGTGGAAGCGGTTTTCTTTGTGGGCGGGCGGCAAGGCCTGAATCCCTTCACGGTTCCTCTCCCTTTAGTGCTTGACTTTCTAACCTCTCTTTTTAACGATGGCGCCAGCAGTTCCACAGTCAAAGTACAACTGGCGGCAATTTCTCATTATCACATTGGTCATGACTCTAGTCCACTTATGTCAGCCAAGTTGTGTAAAATTTTCCTTAAAGGTACTTTCCTTCTCAGGCCCCCTGTGAAACAAGCGGATCCTCCTTGGGACCTCTCCTTAGTTCTCCAGGCCTTGACCGCCCCCTTGAACCAGCGGCTATGGTGGACCTCAAATTCTTGTCTTTCAAGACAGCCTTTTTAGTAGCCATTACATCGGCCAAGAGAGTTTCAGAGCTCCAAGCATTATCAGCTAAACCTCCTTACTTGGTTTTTCATCCGGACCGTGTTTACCTCAGGACCAACCCGTCCTTTCTTCCTAAAGTAGTTTCTGAAGCAAACATTAATCAATCCATTAACCTCCCTGTTTTCTTTCCTAAATATGAAAACAAAGGTGAATACAAGCTTCACTCCTTAGATGTTCACAGGCAACTTAGATTTTATCTAAACAGAACGGCTGGTCATAGGCAATCCGACCAGTTGTTTATTTCCTTTGCTAAATTTAATTTGGGCAAGCCAATTTCTAAAGTTTCTCTGTCTCGCTGGATTTTACAGTGTATCTTATTGGCTTATCAAGCTTCAGGAAGGCCCGCACCGGAGGGTGTACATGCCCATTCAACCCGGTCAGTATCTACCTCGGCAGCCTTTAAGGCTAGGATTCCTCTAGATGATATTTGTGCAGCAGCCACGTGGGCTTCATCTCATACTTTTGTTTCCCACTATAAGTTGGATCTTGCATCTAGGGGTAGAGCATCATTTGGCTCCGCGGTGCTCCGGAATATCCTTCCATGATGGCGCCCAAGATTCAGGTAGCTGGGGACTCTGTCCCACAGGTTGCAGACAAATGAATCTCCTACTTCAGATTTAGAAGTTATGTACTCACCATAACGTTCCATCTGAGTAGGTGTATTCATTTGTCTGCAACCATCCCGCCCTCCTATCCCCCTGGCCTTTCAGTTTCCTGCATATTATGTGTTACCCTTTTCATGGTGTTCTTGCTGTTGGCAAACTCGATCTGAGGTCATGAGGGTAGAGCAGGGCATTATGGGTGAGGGGAGGAGCTGAGAGCTTGGATCCATAGCTGGTAAACCATGCCGGTTCGGATCCGATATCGGATCCATAACCCACAGGTTGCAGACAAATGAATACACCTACTCAGATGGAACGTTATGGTGAGTACATAACTTCTAATTCATTATTGCCTTTCTACAGAGTCTAGGGTTCACTATAAATTTCCAGAAATTTTCCCTCATCCCTTCACAGGACCACATTTTAATGGAATGCAGGATTCAGACAGACAGAATGCTAGCTTCTCTTCCAGGAGAGAGAGTTTTGTTCCTGACTTCCTACTTTCAGAGCATTCTTCCCCTTCAGTCCTTGACTAACAGGAATTTTCTTTGCCTCTTAGGCTACATGGCATCCACTCTCCCCATGATACCCTTTGCAAGACTACACATGAAGTTGCAGTGGTACCTAAGAACAGTGTGGATATAACACTTACATCCCTCAGAGTTTCTGATTCCACTCCTGCCTTGCTTAAAAAAGGAACTAGAATGGTGGAATCCTCTGCATAAACAGAAACCCGGGCCCACCACTGCAGCCACCCCCTTCCTTCACAAGAGTTGTTCACAGACGCTTCAGACATGGGTTGGGGTGCAACTCTCCAAGCCTGGAGAGTCAGAGATGTTTTCTGTCCCATGCAAGCCAATGAACATATCAAGTGAAGGTGATGAGGGTTTTGATTCTGGCACTACAAGTTTTCAGGAACAACATTGCTCCAGGAGTTCTGAGGTGGTTCACAGACGATACCACAGTTCATTGGTACATCAACAAGCGGGGGGTTCTACATTCTCTGCTGACTAGCCCTGCTTGCTTGGGAACTAGCCTTACAGAGCAAAATTTCCATACAAGTGGTTTATCTCCCTTCAGCCCAGAATACAGTGGCAGATTCCTGAAGCAGGTTCATGACCCAGTCCCATGAGTAGATGTTACACAGGAATGAGTTTCTGGACCTAATCCATCATTCGGATACTCCTTGGATAGATCTGTTTGCCTCCCCCATGAACAGCTGACTTCCAGAACTTTGTGCCAGGGTCCCACATCCCCTGGTGTGGAAGGTGGATGCTCTGTCTCTTTCTTGGAAGAGGATGTTTCTGTATTAATTCCCTCCCTTGCCTCTGTTACGGAATGTCTTACTTAAGATTCAGCAGGATCAACCAAAAACCTCGCTGGTGACTCCCTTTTGGTGAAGGCAGCATTGGTTCTCCCTTCTCCTGCACCTTGCCAGGGGAAATCATCGCAAGTTACCCCACAGGATGGACTTACTCACACAGGACAAGAGAACCCTAGTACATCCACAACTGTCAACTCTGAATCTGACGTTGCGTGATAAGGTTTTAATCCCTTACAGACACCTTTTTTTCTGTGGATATGCTAAAAGTTCTGCAGGAGACCAGATAAACCGCAACTAGGAAATCCTACATTTCCAAATGGAAAAGGTTTTCCATCTGGTATCATAAAAAGGGCCTGCAACCGCCGTCAGTTGATGTCCTGGTAGTTTTGTCCTGTTTGTGTGAATTGATGAAAGCTGTGATGTACTGTTCTTCAGTGAAGGCTCACCTTTCATCCATGTCTACTTCTCTGCTTATGACGCCACCATTGGCCTATAGATTAAAGGTACAACGTTTCCTTAAAGGCGTCCTTCATATCAAACCTCCAAGGAAACCAATACCCCCTCCTTGGGATCTCAGTTTTGTGCTGGAAAAGCTTACACTGGCACCCATTGAACCAGCAAGCTCCTCTTCCCTGCAACATTGTACTTAGAAAATTGTTTTGTTAGTGGCAATTACCTCTGCTAGAAGGGTCTCAGAGTTACAGGCCCTGATGTCTATTCCTCCCTTCACTGTCTTCAATAGAGATAGGGTTTCCCTGCATATGAACCCCACCTTTATGCCTAAAGTGGTAAATGAGTTATCTTTAAAGCAGTCCATTAACCTTCCTACCATTTTTCCCTCCTTGCAGTGTCCCAGTGAGCAAGTCTTGCACACCTTAGACGTGCACAGACAACTCGGATACTAACTAGACAAAACCAAGCATATTCGCAAATCAGATTGACTGTTTGTCTGTTACCACCCAAGAGCTCTGGGTAAGTCAGTTTCCAAGCAGACTGTTTCCAACTACATTTGTAAAGCCATTTCCTTTTGTTATTTGTCAAGTGGAAAGACACTTGCTTCCCCAGTGAAGGCCTATTCCCCAAGAGATGTGTCCTTCTTGGGGGGCATGTTTTATAGGTTTAGATATTGGCTCCGTTCTGAAGGCAACCACATGGTCCTCTGTCCATACTTTCACAAAACGCTACAAGCTTGACACCATCTCTAAGTCCAGAGCTGGTTTTGCAAGAGCAATCTAACATGGATTTATTGAAAAAGCATTGGCTATTCCTCCTCCCAGCCTGTCCCAAGCTTGAGCTTTGGCATTCTCCCTTATGTGATGAATACTGCAGCATATGAAGAGAAGGACAGAATAGTTGTGTAAAATCGTACCGTAACCATAGATGTCCTTCTCTTCTGTATGCTGCAGTATTGTGTTCCCCACCTTGCCTTCCCCCTGATGCTTGCCTACTCAACCAGATTCTCGGGCTGGTGCTGGGCGGCATACATTTCTAAGGTAGGTGCGTGCAGATACCCACTGTATACCCGACGCCTCTTTATGGCTGACGTATGCGTACTGTGTTGCGGTGTAACACATACCTTGCAGTAGCATGGAGGCTTTTGGATACTGGCCGGACGTACGAGTCAGCTGGAGATGGACTCCCTTATATGATGAATACTGCAGCATATAGAAGAGAAGGACATCTATTGTTATGGTAAGATTTTACACAACTATTCTTTCTCTTTTTAAAAATTCCAGTTTATGTATTCTGTGGATGAGTGTCTTTGTTTTAACAAAATAATCTTACATAGCATTCCCCCTTGTAAAATAAATTCTTAACTTCTTAGGTAGTAACATAATTATCCAACCTAACAAAAAGCTGACAAAATAAAAAAAGTGCCTCAGAAAGAAAGAAAAGGCATTCATTATACTGTTGCAGAAGCCTAAGCTTTGTTGGGGCATATTCTGCCAGGATCAGACCAGTTGGCCAGCTCCCAAAACTTTAGGGCACCTTCCAGAAACCCTAGCAACAGCAGCAGCCAATAAGAGCTGGATAAAAACAGTAGCCAGGCATCAGAACTTTAGAACTTTCTTGTTGCCGAGTAGTGTGCTCATCTGCAGGCTATCAGATCATCAGTGGTTTGCTAACACTTCTACATGGCTGGGCTGGTAAGTTTGCCATTAGGGATTACCTTTTACTTAATCAATTTTTGTGACCAAAACAGGTTTCTTTTCTGTCAGAAACTTTTGTTTGAGGTAACATCTGTGGGGGGTTCATCCAGGTTACCACAAAGTGTACACTTTCTGTAATCAAGAATAGCCCTACTACAATGGTTGTGCTGTCTATTCACTCAGGTTGCACTTCACTTTTTGGTAACCTTTATGAATTCCCCTGGTCTTTTTAGTTGTTGCCATTAAACATTTTACCTCAAACGTTTCCATTTTCAGTCAGTGTTCCTTGAAAGGGAGACCCTTGTAAACATTTATTTTTTATGTGGCAAAAGTGAACTTCTACCACAGATTTATGATTAGGGGATAAAACCTTTGTTTTTGGAAACAGTAATGAAAATTGTTTTACTTCAAGGCCCTAGTTATCCTTTCAGAGTGTTTTACTGACTCTAAAAGTTCCACTAACCATTTGTCAGACATCATCTCATCTGACAGACGGTTCTGGATCTGGATAAGCATTTGTTAGACATCATCTCAACTGACAGCTGGATCTGAGTCCATATGGGGTTTCCATTATTAATGATCATTTTTCTAAGGAAAAGAATACTGTTCCTGTAATGAGATGTGAAGAGCTGTGACTTGTGTGTTTAGTGATTGTCACTTAAAAGTTCATTTTGATGTCAGAAGGTACGACTGACTTTTTCCTGGCTCTGCTGTCCACTTACCAGATTCCTTTAGGACTAGTGTGTAAATTATCACTTTTTGTAGTAGAGAGTATAATTTTTTGTTGTCAAATGTGGTTGCTAGGGGCTGTGGATTGTTTGCTTTGTGGTTGTCACTAAATATTTTTATCTGAAAGATTAACTTTTCTATTATGACATAAAACTGATGTGATGATATGAGATAGTGCCAGCTGTGCCAGAAGAAATAAGGCAGTGGCTTTGTGATATATGTCAGCATAGCTAGCTGGTGTTTTGTAAAGAATTGTATGTCATTTGTATATCAAACTGATTTGTACAGATGCTTATATGTGTTGAAAATATATTTGTAAAGCCGCTTGTGTTAAAAATGTGCCAATAGTGGGTCCTGCTGGACAGAAGTGGAGTACACCTGTATGTCAGGCTGTATTGTAAGTGTTGAAATGAATATATTGCAACAGAGGGTACTGTATTATAAGTGTTGAAATGAATACATTGTAACAGAGGATACTGGAACAGAAGTGGTTAGTCTCAGTCCAGCTAACTTTGAAAAGTAGTCTGAAATTAAATTACCTGGTTTAGGCCATAAAGAATGTATCTTACAGTTCTTATTGCAGCCAGAGATAAAATGTCTGTGAAAACCAGGACTAGGAATCCTACTATATTGTCTGTTGGGGTGAGCTAATTGTTACCCTCGAAGGGTGGAAGTTTATGAAATGGCTTTATAGCTTCCAGATGCTATGACACATCTTAGCAGAGCTGTGTGGCTCAGTTTCTAGAAAAGGAGGTAGTGTGGGAACCAGGAGTCTGGTGACCCAGATGTCTGTGATGTCATTCTGTAATCCAGCACTGAAATAATGTTTTAATACTGGATGAGACAGAAGTCTCAAGGCAGTCGGTTTGTGAACCCTAATAAAGAAGTGCCACTCACCCACATCATCTTGCCTTGCTGTAGTAAGTAACTTAACCAAGGAAAAGTATTTCTTGAGTCAGTCAGGAAAATCTATTGAGATTAGTTCGGTATTGTTTTTCTGTATATGTGTGAATCTTTCCATCTGTGTTATTTTTAATATTTCCTGTGATTGGAACTGTGGTGTTTATTGTAAATTGATATTTAGTATTTTTCTGTAATTTTATTATTAAATATATTTAAACTTTTCATAGTGGTTGGTCTTTTAGAGAATATTGGGAGTACTTGTATTTATTTGGTGATGCTGTAGTTGCTCCTGAAAGCTTTGCTATTTGGTCAACATTACTATTTGTATTGGTAGTAATTTCACTCAGTATAATTGGGTACCCTGGAAGAAGCCTTATGGTAACTGACTTTGTGGGTGTTCTGGTGGCAGTGTATCTACCTTATAGCCTGAGCAGAGGTGGTATCGCTAGTGAATCTGTGCCTGCCTTTCCCAGGTATATGTGTGTGTGAGAGAAAATCAAATCTTAAAGTATGTGTATCAGCTGCTTGGAACAGGGACAATGAGAGCACTGATTTCACAGAGAGGGTGGTGGAGAACTTGGTTTGGAACACCCGGCTAAGGACTTAACTCTATAGCTGTGTCAGTGGGGAGTCTTATTTTGGGACCTGGCGAGATGGGAAACCCAGCTCCAGGACTAAGCTTTCTCCATGTGTGCGCTTAAGGGGAATTGTGCTTGGTGCAGAGAGCTGCATCTGAAAATACTGTGCATCTCTATTTTTGTTCCAAGTGGACTTCCCTCACTGGTGTCAGTGATGAGGATTGAAGCTCCTTATTTACTGGTCAGAGGAGCAACATCACAGTAGCCTTCGCTAACCACTTATCAGATGCCTTTTGGGTTTGACATGCAGCTTGGTTCTCTGTGGAGTTCCCATGTAAGTTATCACTTTTTGTGGAAAAAGGTGTTAACTTTCTCACAATTTTAGTTGTGAAGGGCTGGGGCTAATATACTCGGTCGTTGTCACAAATACATTTTATCTCAAAAGTGTGACTTTTCAGTCGGGAGGTAAGACCAATTCTGCCACCCTGTACTATCCGATTTGACGCACATACCTTTTGTGGATAAGACTTGAACCCAAGCCCCAGTAACTCCATCGTTTTTTCTGGAGCCATAAGAAGCAAAAGGTTCTTTGAAAGGCTTTTAGGTATCTAGGTGGAAACAGAAAGAATTCCCAGAATCCCACTAAAGGTAAGTATGTTTTGTTATTGGTGGGTTTTCTTCATTGCCTAACTGTTCCTCCTTTGTTATAGCATTTGCAGATATTTTCCTTGCAACCAATAATTTTCCTGATAGTTAACCACATGCTCCTAAAGAGTCTGATAAGTAATATAATAATGGTCCCAGATCCACAGTTTCCTTTTTTTCTTCTAACTCTCCTAATTAATATGATATATGAGAGAGATTGATTGCTGACCTCCCTTCTACAGAGTGTAAGGCACAACCCTTTTTTCCCATTTTTACACATGGGATCGGGGTGTTACTTCAACAGTGACAATTATTTAGAGCCAAGGTTTACACTGCAGGATGGCAAGCCCTGGTGCTGCAGTTCATCCATACGACACACATGCATGTACACTCACACCTATGGCCAATTTAGAGTGTCCAATCCATCTACTTCATGTCTTTTGGAATGTGAGAGGAAAACAGAGCACCCATAGGAAACGCATGTGAACACAGGGAGGGCATACAGACTCCATAAAGAGGACACCTCAGCTGAGAATTGAACCAAGGAATCTTTTGCTGTGAGGCAATAATGCTCAGACATCATTTTGTGGAATAGTGGTAGTGTTTTGAAAGGGGGTTTCTAAGGTAAGGTACAGAGTTATAGACAGGTTAGCATGCATTAATTGAGTGAGCTGGGGGCTTCACTGTAAAACATTGCTGAGTGGAATATGGATCCTCAAATCAACAGATAGCTGAAGAACTCAACTGGTACATATCACACACTGATTGTATTTGTACATGTGAATGTACTACTTGCATATGCATTCATTATTTGAACATATGGCAAGGTGTCCTTTCCATATCACTGTTACAGTATTTTTTGTAATAACATTTCCCTGCCAAGGATAGCTTGACTTCTGTCCAGTATACCAAAGCCATTAGGTTGTAAGAAGTATGATGTACATCACACGTATGTTCTCTATGCTCAGCGTAGGGCATAAAGGTGACATACCATCATTAGTGCTTTTTTGCCCCCAGTCCGAACGCCATCTTCAGTCGTCAGTGTGAACGCTCATTCATGTGGTTACAAAGCCACGTTTCAGGTAAATGCTCCTTTGGGTTTTTCTTCATATCTCCTGTTTGTTTCATATCATCCAGAAAGAGGAAATGCCAGTGTGGAGACAGATTCCCGATAAGGATTGTCATGAGCAGTGTTTGTTTTGCTTGGGTGCTTCCCATAACCAAATGTCTTGTACCATTTGTCAGGGGTTTGTTCTGAAAACCTTGCTTAGTCGGCTCTCTTCTTTAGCTTTTTATTTAGGAAATGAAAGTCTTAAGTTGTTGGCTAAAGATACTGTGGAAGAATCTTCCTGGCCCGAAGGTCAGCCATCCATGAAGAAGAAGAAGAAGACTAAGAAAGCTTGGTCTGATTCCTCTGCTGTACCGCCTCCATCAGACATCTTCCTCGGGGTTAGTGAAAGCTAGGAGGACCACCCGTTTTTCAGTCAGATTCGTCTGCCATGACCAATTTGAAAGCTGGCATGGATCTGGCTTCTCCTATACCCATGAATGCCTTATAGACGTTTTCTTCAGATGTTCATGAGTAACCACAGCTTATTATTTCTGAAGGGCCTAGGGGTGTTCCTCAAATCTTGGTGAGAGAAGAGATACCTACTATACTTGTAGAGTGCCATCAGGGGTCAGAGCTACCTAAGATCTGTACGGCTGACATCCCCTTAAAGAAGCAGCAGAAAAATAAGCACTGTTCTCCTGCTGCCAAAGATTCTTAGAGTGAATGTCAACATTTCAGTCAAGGTCTCTAAAATAAGCACCGTTCTCCTGCTGCCAAAGATTCTTAGAGTGAATGTCAACATTTCAGTCAAGGTCTCTAAAATAAGCACCGTTCTCCTGCTGCCAAAGATTCTTAGAGTGAATGTCAACATTTCAGTCAAGGTCTCTAAAATAAGCACCGTTCTCCTGCTACCAAAGATTTTTAGAGTGAATGTCAACATTTCAGTCAAGGTCTCTAAAATAAGCACCGTTCTCCTGCTGCCAAAGATTCTTAGAGTGAATGTCAACATTTCAGCGAAGGTCTCTAAAATAAGCACCGTTTTCCTGCTGCCAAAGATTCTTAGAGTGAATGTCAACATTTCAGTGAAGGTCTGTTTATTGCCCTTATGGCTGTGAAGCCTCTTCAGTGGCCTCTGTTCCTGCTCCCCCTTGGTCTTCTACCCCTCTTAAGAGGCCTAGGGAATAGGTTTTATGTGATGAGGATTTGGATTCTGCTGAAGAATCCTTGAACTATTCTCAGAGATTCCCTCTCCCTTGGATTATGGCTCTGAGTAAGAGGAATCTTTTGGTCCTGAATCCCTATTTGAGGAGATTTTTTTTGGTGACCCAATTTCCCATATGGTGGAGATTTTTTATTGGAATTGTTCTCCGGTCTCTGATCAGAAGAGGTACCATGAGCTAGTTCAAAGTGAGTCTGCTAGGCCCTGTCTGTTCCTCTTGTTCTTGCTGCCTTGTTGGTTGCTTTTTCCACAGCTTCTCAGGCTCTTGACTCCCTGCCCCCTGCTCCTAAAACAACTGATAGGTTGTATAAAGTGCTTGAGGATTGCAAATTTCTTTATATGTGCTCTTCTGCTGACCCCTCTGTTGTTTCTATTGCTTCTGATAAGCCATCTAAACGTTTCCCTTCTACAAAGTTGCTTCCCTCCGATAAGGACAGCAGAATTATGGAGAGTTGGGGTAGGAAAGTGTATACTTCTGTTATCTTGGCCGTTAGAGCTGTAAACTGCCAGACCCACACAACCATGTATATTTTGGCTGTTCTCTGCATACCTATCAGGTTATTTCAGATCTTCCTGACTCTGAGGTGAAGACTTTGGCTGTTTCTTTACTAGGGTTGTCTTCACAAGTAGCTCGCCATTCTGTTAAATGCAGCTGTAATGCAGCTGATGGCTTATCTAGAGCTGCTGCTTTCGGTTCTGTATTGCAGAGGTATTCTTGGCTTCGCTTTCAACCTTTGCCTGATTGTGTTAAGGCTGCTTCTCTAGATCATAAACATCTCTTTCATGCTGCTAAGCTGTTTGTCCCTTCAGAAAAGGATGAGGCTTTGGAGAATTTGAAACATATTTTTGTTTCACCTGTTCCCAAGTTTCAGGAAAATTGCACTAATAAGCCTGCCTTTGTCAACAGACAGTCTTGCTGTCCCACAAAGGTAAAAAATGTAGTAGGAGGGCTTCTCCTGTTAAGTCTACTCAAACTGCTTCAGCTTAGAAGCCTCCTATTCCAGACGAGCCAGGTGGTGTCTGACTGTCCTTGCCCCTCTCTTCAGTCACATTCTTCTTTCTCTTTGTCCCTTCCTGTTTGTGTAATGATCACTCAGGATTCCTGGGTTCTTTCTATTATCCACCAAGGGTACTTTATTTATTTATTTATTTATCATTTGTTGACCGGGAAAGTCCGACTAGGTTCCACAGAGCCTGTTTTCAGCGGAGGCCCGGGGAGAAATGCTCCAGATGCATGTCTTTGGAAGAATTTTATGGTTTGGAAGTGTCTTTATCCCCCTTTTTGGGCATTCCTCGGCCTCCTCAGCAACAGCTGCCTTTTTTCCAAGAGGTGCTTCAGGACCTGTTGTCTCAAGGAGCAGTTTAGGAAGTTCCAGCTCCTCAAAGGGGGGAATGGGTTTTACTCCGGAATGTTTTTGTTCCCCAGAAAAGAAGGTACCTGGAGAACCATTCTGAGTCTCTCTCAGCTAAACACCTTTTTTTAAATGTTCCTTCTGGATGCTATTCCTTCAAACTTTTTCTCTTCTTCTTCCTTAGGCTTTTCTAGTTTCCCTGTATCTCAAGGATGCCTGTCCTCATATCCTAATTTATTCCCCTTTCAGAAAGTTTTTATATTTCTCTGTTGCTTCATTTGGCCTCTCTACTGCTCCAAGGGTCTTCACCAGATGCCTCACTCCTGTGATTGCAATTTTGCAGGATGAGGGGAATACAGGTTGTTCCTTACCTGGATGGCTGCTCATTCAGACTTCCTCTCCAGAATTCTTACTTCATCATCTTCACTTTGCTATTTGTCTCCTGCAAAGTCTAAGGTTTGCAGTGAATTTCCAAAACTTTTTCCTGAATCCTTCTCAGGATCATTTTTTTCTAGGGTGCAGGCTTCAGATGGTTCCAGTGCTAGCGTCTCTGCCTCCCCCAGAGGCTTCAGCTCTGATTGCATTCTTTCAGGCCCTTTTTCTCTGGACTCCATCACAGCCAGGGAGTTTCTAAGGTCTCTGACTTACATGGCTTCCACCATTGCCATGCTTCCTCTGACCAAGCTTCATATGAGAAAGCTCCAGTGGATCCTAAAGCCAGTCTGGCTTCAAAATTCTCATCCTTTAGATTTTCCAGTGCCCCTTCTTCACTGTCTCAGGCTGGAACTTCAGTGGTGGATTCATCAGTTGTCCGTCAGTCCAGGGCTTCCTTTTCAACCTCCAGTCCCCTCTCAGGAACTCTTTACAGATGCCTCAGATGTGGGAAGGGAAAGTCTCCTTCAGTCCTCTGAAAGTGAAGTCCTTCTTTTGTCAAAGAGACCAAAGATCCATCAGTATCAAAGAATGCAAGGGCCCTTCTTCTGGCTCTTCAGGCTTTTCACTCTCTCTTCCTTCCAGGGCCCCTCAAAGCCTTCACAGACAATACCACAGTGATGTGGTAAATCACCAACTAAGGGGGAACAAGATCTTATCTCATGTGCAAACTAGCTCTTTAGATTTGGAATATAGGTGTCCAGTAGCAGGTGACCCTTCAGGCAGTTTATATTCCTTCAGTTTAGAACACTGTGCTGATTCTCTGAGCAGGTGTATAACACAATCTCATGAGTGGATGCTTCACAGGGATTTGTTTCTGGGCATTATCCATCAGTGGGGTACTCCTCAAGTAGATCTTTTTGCTTCCCCTCTGAACAGATAGCTTCCTGTCTTTTGCACCAGAGTCCCATGTCATCTGGCTTGGAAGGTGAACTCCCTTTCTTCCATCATACTGAAGGTCCTGGTCAAGATAGAACAGGATGCTCCCAAAATCTTGTTGGTGACTCTTTTTGGCCCGGTGACTCTTTTTGGCCCAGACGACATTGGTTCCCTCTTCTCCACTTAGCCAAGGCCAGTCATCACAAGTTAACTCACAGGATGGATGTCCTCACACAAGACCAGGGGTCTCTCGTGCATCCCCACTGTCCACTCTTCAACTGACATTGTGGGTGATAGGGTTTTGCTCCCTTTTAGATCCCCTTTTTCTGAGGATATTCTTCGGTTCCTGCAGAGGCCAGAAAACTTGCTACCAGAAAATCTTATTTGTCCAAATGGAAGAGATTTTCTGTCTGGTGCCTTTCTGGTAACTTGGATGCACGTACTTTGGGTGTCCCTTTGATTCTGTCTTATTTGTGTGAATTTCTCAATGCTGGGTTGGTGTACACTTAAGCCCACCTGTCACCTTTTTATTTATTATTTATTTTCTTTTACATTTGTTGACCAGGTGTATCCGCCCGGGCCAGTGGCCCATTTTCAGCAGAGGCCCTGGGAGAAAAGCTCCAGCTAACAGAACTACTACAAATATATAACAAATTAGCTAAGTATAACAATTTACAAAATTATAACAAGGGAAGTAAATATGTAATAATGTTGCAAACAAATGACAGTTGATATAGCAAGAATATGTTAAAGTGTAAACATTTAGTAAGATTTGGTAAGACATAATATTTAAACAACCTGTTTCTACTGCTCTACCTTTGTCTGTCCCTTTGGCTTCTAGATATGAAGTCTAAAATGTCTTAGACATCCTTCATATTAGGTCCTCCAGAAAAAACTGTTCCTCCTTCCTGGGACCTAAATTTTGATTTTGAAAAGCTGAATCAGGCTCCTTTTGAACCTGCAGCTTCAGCTTCTTTACAGCATTTTTCTTGGAAGACTTTTCTTCTTTTGGCCCTTACGGTAGCCAAGTGGGTGTCTGAGCTGCAGGAACTTATGTCTGTTCCTCCTTTTTTTTTTCTTTCATAAGGATAGAATGTCCCTTCGTACTAATTTTTCTTTTATGCCCAAGGTGGTTAATAAGTTGTTTCTTAATCAGCCTATTCATTTGCCCACTTTTTTCCTTCTCCACAGTCTGCTAGTGGAGAAGGTTCTTCACGCCTTGGATCTGCATAGACAACTCTGATATTATTTGGATAAAACTAAAGACATTTAACCTGAGCAGCTTTTTGTTTCCTTTCATCCTAAATCTTTAGGTTTGTCTACTTCCAAGCAAACTGTTTCTTCCTGGATATCTAAAGCCATTTCCTTTTGTTGTTTCTTTCATGGGATCTGGGAAGTGTAATGAAAGGGTCATGATTTTACTCCATGTTCTTTTTAACAACAGAAAAAGATCTCTGTCCGGTGTTAGATCTAAGTGGCCTAAATACCCTTTTTCCAAGGGAAACCTTTTTTTATGACCAAGGCACATTCAGTCCTTCCTTGCTTAATCAAAGGAGATTGACTGTAGTCTTTGGACTTCTAGGGTACCCATCTCCAAATCTTTATTGCCAGTAAGTCTAAGAGATTTCCATACTTTAGAGCCAGGCATTATTAGTTCTTGATTCCTATATTTGTTCTGACTGCAGTCCCCCCTCCATCACTACCACCTCCCAGGGTGTTTACCTGGTATGTATCTGTTGTAGTAGCTCAACAGAGACTTCATGGAGTCAAGTTTTCCTTTACATACCTGACTGGCTCCTGGTTGGTCCCTCAGTTCAAGCTGTGGTAACAGCTCAGCCATTTCTGCCTTTGCCCTTCCACTCACTTGGAAGTAAATCTTGCAAAATCTTAACTAGTTTCCTTTCAGCTTCTGACATTCATTGGCTGCAATCTGGAACCAAGACATATGGGAGATACATCATCTGATTGACCACTCCAGTCCCTTAAGCCAAATGTCTTGTCTTTTTTGACCTTTCCAAACATCTGTGCATTAAGGTTGTGGCTGTTCCTGAAGTCTCCTTATCCCAGATTCAATTTGAGAGTTGTTCAGTGGATTTTGAGTCCAGTGATTGCAGATTGCACACCCTCTTTTGCACCAGATCTGATTCTGCAAAGTTTGCAAACACCGCCTACATTGGTGGATACGTATTACTTATTACTCCAAGAGCAGTCCTTTTCACCTACTCAGTCCTTCAACAGTACACCATGGCTATGTCAGCCCCATCGTGGATGACATCATATTGCAGTGGTCAGATGGTTCACAGTGTGTGGTGTTTATCTGAAATACCCCCAACACCATTAGCATCCTAGGGATTAGGGATGACCACAGTTCGTCTGACTCTGCAGTTCTTTCATGTTCCTCAATCAGTATGATACTTAAGTATATAAGGAGGAACCTTCCGTTACCACATGTGATAGGAAGCTGTGAGTGTTGGACAGTCTGTGTTGATCTGGTGCTTTTCAACCAGAAACGTCAGCCTTGGGAAGTCCATTTCTGATAGTACCTCCAGACTGAGTAATATTTTACAGCATTGATGGAAATTTTGCTGTGACCTTTTGCTTCCTCAACAACACCAGATGCAGCACTTTCTCCATTCTTATGTTAACATCAGTACTACCCTGAGGGGGCACCGTCACAGTCAGGTGGCCCACTAGATTCCTCTGTGCTCCCTCCCGATTTCCTGCAGTGATGAGTTTCATTCTGAAAGCAAAACTTCACAAATTGAAGCTATTGTTTATAGCTCACCATGTTGTCCCTCAGTCTCTCTGCATTTGCCTCATCTTCTGGAGAAAACACTACTCTTGAAACTAGCAAAAATATCTGTCAAGCAAGCCTCATCTGGTCTTGTATGACTGTGCCTAACCACTTCAATAATTTCCAGTAATATCTCCTTTTATGAAGGAGTGATTAAGATTGTGTAATTGTCTCAGAAGTTAGCTCCGTTCATGCAGGTGTACACAGAAATACATTTTCTGTTTGGGCCACTGCAAGTAGAATGGACCCTTTCTTTGCATCTTTTCATTCGGTTCTTGATCACATCACACCAGCTTTTGTTTTGGGACTTGGCTATTCTTTAAAAGAATTTTGCTGTGGCTACAATTTACAATTTTCATGAAGGCCTTGGTTTTAATGCTTTGACCTCATTAAAGGTATTTCTTAAATTTCTTTCTTAAAGGCCCTTTTTTGTTGAGACTACTATTAAGAGACCCATTATCTCTTTAAGACTTAAATATTATATATTACAATTGACCATAACTTCTTTTGAACCCCCAGCTTCAACAAACTTAAAATACTTCTCTTGGAAAACTCTCTTTCTCATGACATTTTAGTTCCTCCAGGAGGTTTCAAAGCTGCAGGTTTTGTCTGTTGAATTCTAATATTTAGCCTTTCACAAAGATAGGGTTGCACTTTATACTTGACCTCTCCTTTTATTCTTGCATTCTTAGTTCTGCTGTTATCAGGGATGGACAGGCTCTTCCAGATCTGTCATTACAGCAAGTATATAACTTTTGTATCTGGTAAGAGAAGGTCTTTCCTTGAAAAAAGCAGGAGAGTTTGAAGCTAGTCCCTCCTCTGTTGTTTCCTTTATGCGATCATGCCCTTTGTTATAAAGGTAGCTCCAAGGGAAGGTACAGACATGGATCTTTTTTTTTACTTGCACACCAGCAGCTGCCTGCCTGCTTAGTCATGCCAGTCAGTTAGCTAAATATGAGCTCTAAGGGCATCAGAAACCAGCCAATAAGCATATGTATTCTCTCCCTCGTCGTCCTTGATCAGCATACCTTCCCCAATCATCCTGTCCTTCCACTGAACTTGATTTAGAAGTACTAAGTTGTTTCATTTCTTCTACATATTTAGCGTCATTTGAGACTGGTCTTTCACCTTAGCCATCATCAGTCTCAGACCAGTGTAAACTGACATGCTAATTGGGAATAATACTACCAGAACCACCAGGAAAATCAGTCTACACTTTTCCATATTTTGCACTCTGTGATTGCTTCCGATTATAATTTCTGGTGTACTCTAACCAGACAAATGTAGTCATCCTTTGATAGCACATAGTTCTCATAGTTGCCTCACTTTCCATAAAACTTGATTCTATTTCATTCAGTCTGTGTGATATGACTTTTGGCACATGAGATGCTTGTAGGATCTGATCCAGCCTTATGCTACCGTTCACTCTTGTTTTCTGCTTTTATTGATTGGGACTGATCTATGCTTTTATCAACTAAGTTATCTGTTAAATTATTTTCTTCAGCATATATAGTACATTTCTGATTACCTTTCTGTCTTTTTTCTGTCTTTTTCTGACTCTTTTCTGACTCTTAGCCCTCTTTTACCTTTTTCATTACTCATTAACAAAAAAAAAACTTTAGTTTTTTTGCTGTTAGGTAGGAAGCCTAATGTTTCATTTTTTTTTTTTTTTTGTTATGTATTTTATAGGTTCATGGGTGAATACTATGCTAACTATCTTGAAGAATCATTTTAAGCCTAGCCAATACAATCCACAATATGCAAAGAAGTCTTCACAAATTTTGGTTTGGTTTGGAACTAGGTCTTAAGCCTAGCCAATAACCCATGGTTAGAATCAAGACGTGTACCGTGTGTCTATGAGGTGAAGACCTTAATCATTATACTATCCCCCCATTTATTTAATTGGATATTAGAGTATTAGAATATTTAGGGAATTAAGAGTTTTTCAAGTTGCCCTTTAGTCTTTTGTGTCTACAACTGTGTCTGTGAGATTGTTGAAACTTTTTTGTGTATGTATGTATAAGTGATGGATAAGAACTTCCAAAATTCAGCCCCTGTGGCTACAAAATCCCACCACAGGGTATGCACAGTCTGTGTGGTGTACCTGGGGCTGGGCCATTTTTACACAATTGCAACATACAAGACTGTTAGGTTTCGATCCTTAGTGGATTGCAGAAACAAACTAATTCTAAAGGGGTTCCTCCCTCCTGACCCTCAGACTTCTGCTTCATATGAGTCAAGAAATAAATATAGAGAAAAAGAAAAAGAGAAGTAATGTAGAACATGGAAATCCAAAGAAGTTATCTCCAGCTCTAAAAATCCCAAGGCAGGATCTGGCACATCCACCTTTGGCACCAATGACAGTGTGTGTGTGACATCTCCTGCAACTCTGACTTCTGTGGAGGGTATTGTGATACAGGACAGGTCCTCAAGAAAGTCTGTAAGCAAGCTGTCCTTAGAAAGGAAGTTGTCCTGCTTTGTGACTTCATGCCTTCCATCTGCTTCTTCTGTTTTGTCTTTCTGATACTTCAGGAGTTCAGCAGATGTAGAAGGCCCAGATTAAGGTGAGTGTCATCCCATTCCTGTCATTTTAGTCCTGATCAGGTTGACCCACAGTTACTATTACTTGCTCCTTCCTCAGACTGTTTTGACACCAGTGGTTCTAGAATCAAAAAATCAGCAGAGGCCTGTGTGTTTGCCATCGACCGGTGATTCCACCTTTACATCCAATTCTGTCAATGCTGGGACCTTGGATGTTGACATAGTCTCAGAGCTACCTGCTTGAATTGAGTCTTTGGCACCATCCTAGGCAAAAACTCATTTTTTACCATTGTTAGTGTCTGAGTCCTTGGCTTTCATTGCGATAGCTCAAATCCCCATCTTGGGACCTCTGGTGTTGTCTGTATTAGGGCTTCCTTCCACTGTGCCATTTACTTCCACATCCATGGAGATAAATATAGCACCATGTCAGGGATCCCTGATGCTGATAGACTCAGGATCGGCCTTGGAAGCGATGGAGAGGATGATTGCCTGTATTTCAAGAACATGTAGAGAACCTCATCTGATATTGATTTCGATTCATATCATCAAGCATTCTGTCCGTCATCATGCTGATCAGATGACCCTGGAGCAGATTAAACCATGAGCATCACAGAAACTGACCAGGTTCATTCCGATTCTTCTAGGGATTTGGACTGGCCCACTTCAGATATTCCAATGAAAAGGATGTACAAAAGGAGGCATGTGAACTTCCCTATGGAGTCATTGACTTCAGAGACAATTTGGATGACAGAGAAGGTTCCTCCAGATGTTCTTCGTGTTTCACTGTTGCAGTCATCACACTTGGGTTATCTGCCTGCAGGTAGCTCTCAGTCAGCCTGAATACCAAAGTTTTAGTATTTCTGCGTCTGATGCTGTCGCTTCTTCCATGACGTCAGTGGTATAAAAACAGGCAGCCGATGCCATTACATCAGTCTTTCTTGCCGAGGAGGAGCCCAAAGCAGAAGCAGTTTGCAAGTGCCAGTCGGCCGCTACCTGAAATTTTCGTTTTTGAGTTGATAATCCTGAAGTCTTCTAAGGCTAAGTACCCCGTTGGGGATCCATTTTTCCTGCTCTAACCGATGTCATAAAAAGTTAACAGTTGTCTAGCCTGTGGAAAGTAAATACCTCACAGTGATTTTCATTCTTACTGCGTCACCTGTTTAGGCCCAGACCATGACATCCCTCGCTGTCGGTTTTGTGCCTTGTTTAACGCCTGAACCATTCATCGTCGGGCTATCTTTGTCGCTAAATTCTTTCGCTGTTGTCCTCCATATTCTGAAATGGCTTTGGTAAGCCATCTGACTACCGATCTTCTGAAAAAACATAAGGATAAAAACAGAGACAGACCTCATAGATCCAAAACTGCCGATGACGCTTCTGTAAGCTTGTCGCCAGTCCGCCGGTACTTAGTGAGGTACCTTTGCAGCCCCTGATGCCCGCTTCTGTGGATTCGCAGACCTCTGCTGAGACCCATTCAGAGACCAGTATGTCGGGAGATGCTTCTTCGACTATGGAACCTGTGGATGTCTCTACCTTGGATGGTTCCGGAGCTGCTGTGCAGGCACCGGTTTCTAAGGGTGTTTTTCGTCCTGACAGGTACTACTGAGTGCCCGATTCCCACAAGTTTCTTTTCAAGAATCCTACTGCTGATCCAGAGATCATTTCCCAGGGACCTAAAGGTATTAAAGCTACTACAGTCAAAAATCCTACCCCTTTGGACAGGGATTCCAGAGCTTTAGACAGATGGGGCAAGAAGGTAGATACCTCTGCAACTCTTGCTTTCAGGGCATTGACTTGCCAGTTTCACATGCTGAAGTACCAGCAACATATTATGGAACTAATTAAAAAAATGGTAATATTTCCAGATTGTGCAGAAAATAAAGATTTGCAAGAGCTTATGCATTCTGCAAACCAAGTTAGTAAGCATACTTTGCAGTGTGGTTTTGATGCCCTAGAAGCATCTTGCAGGGCTGCAGTCACTGGCTGTGTACTGAGAAGACATGCTTGGCTGAAGGAGCAGACCTTGCCAGATCATGTCAAATCCAAATTACTAGACACTCCTTTACATAAGGACTGTTTGGCACCAAAGCAGAAGAAGTTCTTAAAAAGATTGAAGAAAAAGCTAAATCTATGAAAATTGTTAAAAAAGTCTTACAAGTGCAACCACCTAGATTCAGTAGGCATTGCCCTTCAAAACACTGGTCCTTTCCAGCCCCCTCCAGGCCTTCCTGGACAAGACCCATGGGAAACAAACCACCCAGGCTACAGTATCAGGGTATGCAGAGATCTAAGCAGTGGAGTACCCCCACCCCTTAAACAGGGGGTGGTAAGCCACCTCCCTATGGAAAAAGTTCACAATGACTTCTCAAATCTACTTCACAGCCCTGCCCAATTGCTTGTGCCCTAGGAGGAAAACTTGCCCTTCATGCAAAAAACTAGGCATCCATTACTTGGGGCAGATGAGTCCTCAACATTGTATCCCAGGTGTGCACATTTTATTTCCATTCACTGCCAACCCCAAGCAGGTTTCCAGACCTTCCTCCAAACCAGTGGGCAGAGGCTCAAAAACAAGTACATGCCCTGCTCAATATGAGAGCAGTTCAGCCTGTTCCTGTAGAACAAAGGGGTCAGGGTTTCTACGCCAGAGTATTCCGTGCCCAGGAAAGGGCTCTTGGCACCCAATCCTGGATCTTTTAATTCTCAACACCTTCCTGGTGGTCCCAAAATTCAAGATGCTTACCCTGCAACAGCTTCTTTTTATGTTAGCCAAGGATGCCTGGTTAGTCACCCTAGATTTAAAAGAAGCTTATCTGCACATCCCCATAATGGTGTCCTGCAGGAAATATGTACGTTTCAGGGCAAGAGCTATGCACTGTCGGTTCTCTGCACTTCCCTTTGGCTTATCCACTGTGCCCAGGGTATTCACAAAATGCCTGGCTCCAGCCGCCATTGCATACTTCAGGCAGAGAAATATCCAAATTTACCCATACTTGGATGACTGCCTGATTCAGGCGGACAGTCAGGAATTGCTGCTTCAGCACCTGGCATTTGTAAAAAGCCTTCTCACTTCGTTGGGGTACACCGTCAATGAAAAGAAATCACAACTGGTATCCAGTCAAAAGATTGTATTCCTGTGAGCAAGCTTGGACACAACTTCCCAGATAGCATTTCTCACTTCAGAAAAACAGGTCTATCTGACAAACTACTTCACACAAATGGCCACCAGAACCCAGCTATCTGCAAGAAAAATACTGCAAGCCCTAGGGTTCATGGCCTCATGTATTTTGCTAATTCCATATGCAAGACTGCATATGAGGAAACTTCAATGGTACTTGAAAAGTCTTTGGTGCCAGCATTCTCAGGACCTGGAAACAGTCATTTCTATCATACCTTGTCTAAGGGCAGAGTTCCTTTGGTGGGCAGAAGCATGCAACCACAACAAGGGACTGCATTTTACTAAACCCTTCGCAACCCAAACCCTGACCACAGACACATCGGACAATGCATGGGAGGGCTCACATGGCTGGTAAATGCATTCAGGGCCACTGGAGCCCAAGCCAAATTCTGCTGCACAGCAATCAAAAAGAGATGCTAGCTGTACATAATGCTCTGACAGCTTTCATATACCTAATCCTTCCAGGACAACTGCTGATAAAAACAGACAACACCACAGTTATGGGGTACATAAGCAGGGGGGGGACCCATTTTTACCCGCTCTGCAAGTTAGCCATAGCGCTGTGGAGCACGGCTTTGAACAACCAAATCCATCTACAAGCTCAATTCCTGCGAGGCAAACAAAATTCACTGGCAGACGTCTTAAGCAGAAATCTCCTAGACCCACACGAGTGGAAATTGGAGCCCAGTATCTTCAACCTTCTGATCCAGAGGTGAGGGACCCCAGAGATGGATCTCTTTGCCTCCCCCAACAACCACCAGTTAAGCAAATACTGCACCAGGAACCCTCACAACAGGGCCAGGAAGGTGGATGCCGTATCCTTTCAGTGGGAATACCTCTCAATCTATGCCTTTCCCCCCTCTGCCCCTTCTCTCAAGAGTACTACTCAAGATAAAACAAGACAGGCCAAGGACAATTTTGATTGCCCCAGACTTTCCATGCCAGTTACTGGTACCCACTCCTGCGCAGCCTGACAGGGGTGACACCCTAGTACCTACACCAAACCCCTATCCTGCTGTCACAGCAGGAGGGATAGATTTTGCATCCACAGTTGCAAACCCTAAGTCTTGCAGCCTGGCTTATTCCTTGAATACTCCACCAGCAACCCTAAGCAAACAGGTGCTGGATGTCATTCTTGAAGCCAGAAGGCCTAGTACTAGGAAATCCTGTGCTGAAAAATGGAAAATCTCTTATTCTTGGATTCAGCCTAAAGGAAAGGACACAGCAGTGCCCTCCTTACCTTTAATCCTGGATTACCTAGCAGAGCTACTCCACAGAGGCCTATCCTTCTCCTCCATTAAGATTCATGCCTCTGCTATTTCGGCTCATTACAACACTGAGCCACCTCTATTTTCTCACCCTCTCACCAAACAGTCTCTGAGAGGGGCTAACAACTTAAGGCCCCCAAGGAAAGCACCACCCCCTGCTTGGGACGTTAACTTTGTACTGGAAAAGCTCACGCTTCCCCCTTTTGAACCTGCTGCTTCAGCAGAGTTAAAATTCCTCTGTTGGAAAACAGCCTTGCTTCTAGCCATCACTTCAGCTAGAAGGGTGTCTGAGTTACAGGCACTGATGGCTGTGGAACCCTGTATTATTTTCTATGCTGACAGGGTTTCCCTCAAGACTAACCCATCCTTTATGCCTAATGTGGTGTCCAGTGTGGCTCTAAACCAATCCATCCATTTGCCAACCTTCTTCCCTAACCCTCCGAATAAAGGGGAAAGGATCCTCCACTCTTTGGATGTGCACAGACAGCTCAGGTTCTACTTTGATAGGACTAAGCCTTTCAGAAAATCTGACTAGTTGCTAGTCAGCTTTGCAACAGGGGCAGAGGGCAAGGCCATTTCAAAACAAACCATTCCCAAATGGATAGCACACTGCATCCTTTTCTGCTACAGGCACCATGGAAAACCAACCCCTGAGTGGGTCAAAACACATTCCATTAGGGCTACTTCTACCTCCACTGCATTTCTCAAGGGAGTCCCTACCAGGGACGTTCTGGAAGCTGCAACCTGGAGTTCTGTACACACCTTCACCAAGCATTACCACTTACCTATCTTTTCCAAATCCAGGGCAGGATTTGCTACAGCAGTCTTACAAGGCCTACTAGCCAGCCCTAACTCTTCCTGACTGCCTCCATCCTTCCTCAGCTTTAGGAATCAGCCCAAGTGTGATGTCTGCAACAGTGAAACATGAAGAACTTAATACAGTTGTGTGCACTTACCATAAATGTAGATGTTCGAGTGTATTCACTCTTGCAGTCCTGGTTTCTCTCCCTCCAGCCCCCTGATTTTCCCTATCTCTCTCTCTCTCTCCTTTCTATAGCTATTCCTAATGGTATTGGTATTTACTTTTTACTGGTGGTGTTTTCCCCACCATATACTAGCTCCCTATTTGGGGGCTCCTGACATTTGGGGCAAGAAAAACTGATGTAATGGTGTCGGCTGCCTGTTTTTATACCCCTGATGACCTGACGTCATGGAAGAAGCAACAGCATCAGACACAGAAATACTAAGACTTTGGTATTCGGGCCGACTGAGGGCTACCTCCAGGCAGATAACCCAAGTGTGATGACTGCAACAGTGAATACACTCGAACATCTATGTTTATAGTAAGTGTACACAACTGTACTTTCTCCAGAAGACACCACCTTTGTAAAATCCTTGAAGTCATGTGCCAGAGGGGATGATGGCCCACTGACTCTCCTCCCTCCAGAATGAAGAGGTGTCATTTGAGGGTTATCACTCTGCACCTGTTATCTCCTGTATGGACCCTGGTGATGTGACTCTTATTGGTTTATCTGCCAAGAAAGCATAGCGGGAACCTGACTCCACAGTGGCTCTTCCAAAAAGCAGGACAAAATACTTGATCCTCCCCAAGATTAGGCAACACTGTTTTGAGTGGCCTCTGTTGGACCCCATGGTTGTTGTACCAGCCACCAAAAGAGAGCTGTTAGGTTGATGAACAACATCTTAGAATGTAACAGAGAGTCTAGAATAGGGGAAGTGCCCGTATGCCTCAGGTACGTTTGGCCTTAAAGAGTTGAGTTGTGCAACACACATGGACCTCTTCCAAAGAGATTTAGCAAAACAAACTTTAGACCTTTGCAAAAGTTGGCCATGGCTAAGTCTTGGGAACAGATTTGATACTAGCTTGAGTACTTTGTTAACATTACAATTCTCTTTGTGTGGCTTTTGCATAATTCAGCCAGTGGAGCAGAGCAGATGGGGCAGGCATTATGCTGAGATTTCATACCTTTCTCCATTTTTGTGGAAGATTTTTAAGGCATCCTTCACCAGTGCCCGGTGTAATAGTTCTCCTTGTTTGAACCAGTGGAGAAAGGGAAGCTGTTTTAGTGTGAACAAGAAGATAAGAAGATGTTCTTCGTGTTTCACTGTTGCAGTCATCACACTTGGGTTATCTGTCTGCAGGTAGCCCTCAGTCAGCCCGAATACCAGAGTCTTGGGGATGTCTGCATCGGATGCTGTCACCGCTTCCTTGATGTCTGGTTGTCACCGGTATAAAACATGCAGCTGACGCCATTACATCAGCTTTTCTTGCCGCACGGGAGCCCAAAACAGAAGCAGTTCGCAAGTGCCGGTCGGCCGCTACCTGAAATTTTCGTTTTTCGAGTTTCAAACCTTAAGTCTTCTAAAGCTAAGTACCCCATTGGGGATCCTTTTTTTCTTGCTCTAACAGATGTCAGAAAAAGTTAACAGTTGTCTTGCCTGTGGAAAGCAAATACTTCACAGAAATTTTCATTCTTACTGCGTCACCTGTTTAGGCCCAGACCACGACATTCCTCGCTGTTGGTTTTGTGCCTTGTTTAACACCCAAACTATTTGTTGTCGGGCTGTCTTTGTCGCTAAATTCTTTCGCTCTCATTCTCCGTATTCCAAAATGGCTTTGTTAAGCCATCCGACTACCGATCTTCCGAAAAAAAAAGAAGGATAAAGACAGAGACAGACTGCATAGGTCCAAAACTGCCGACGACGCCTCCGTTAAGCTAGTCACCAGTCCGCTAGTACTCAGTGAGGTGCTTTTGCAGCCCCTGATACCTGCTTCTACAGATTCACAGGCCTCTACTGAGACCCATTCGGAGTCCAGTATGCCGCGAGATGCTTCTTTGATCATGGAACCTGCGGATGTCTCTACCTTGGATGGGTCCAGAGTTGCTGTGCAGGCATCGGCTTCTGAGGGTGTATTCAGGCCTTTTGATGTTCGTATTAAGCTGACTACTTAGTTTTTGACTAAAATTACCAAATTTCTCAAGCCCAGAGTTCGCACTACGCCTAGGAAACAGATGACCAAAGCTCATTCTCAAGCTCCCATGCCTCGGAAACAAATGCTTAAAGTGGCTGAAAACCTTATTACTTTAAGTAGGGGAAGCCAGCCTTCCCCCTTTAAAAGACAAAGAACTGATTTTCCTTCTGATTCTACAGAGCCATGAGTCCGATGACTCTGACCCCTCTGGTTACCAGGACGTGCCCGTATCTACTTATGAGTATTCATATGCAGAGGATTCCATTCCCACTGCCTCCCCTCCAGAGGACTTTTCTTTCAGTGATACCTTGCATACCCTAAGAGAGCATTTCCGCTGGGAATGCCAGGACTACCCTCAGTCAAAAAAGAGACTCTGGGAATTTTTAGACTTGCCTCAGCATAGGCCTCTAGCGATACCCCCTGTCCTGGATATTGTAGATGCTGTCTTATTGGAATCACGTCTTACCCCTGATACTTTACCTCCAGCTCCTAGAAAGCCTGACAGGGACTACAGAGTACCCGACTCTCACAAATTTCTCTTTAAAATCCTACTGCGGATCCAGACACCATTTCCCAGGGACCTAAAGGTATTAAAACTACTACAGCCAAAAACCCTACCCCTTCGGACAGGGATTCTAGGGCTTTAGACAGATGGGGTAAGAAGGTATATACCTCAGCAACTCTTGCCATCGGGGCTTTAAGTTGCCAGTTTCACATGTTGAAGTACCAGCAACATATTATGGAACTAATTAAACAAAGAATGTTGTTGATTTCTGATTGTGCAGAAAATAAAGATTTACAAGAGTTAATGCATTCTGCAAACCAAGGTGGTAAACGTACTTTGCAGTGTGGTTTTGATACCTTAGAAGCATCTTGCAGGGCTGCTGTCACTGGATCTGTTCTGAGAAGGCATGCTTGGTTGAAGGAACAAATCTTACCAGACCATGTCAAAGCAAAATTACTAGATGCTGTATTAAATCAAGAATGTTTGTTTGGCACAAAAGTAGAAGTTGCTCTTAAAAAAATGGAGGAAAAAGCTAAATCTATGCAAACTGTTAAAGATTTCTTACAGGTACAGCCACCTAGATTCAGTAGGCATTGGCCTTCGAAAAAATGGTCCTTTCCAGTCCCTCCCAGGCCTTCTCAGTCCAAACCCAGGAGCAACAGACCACAAAGACTACAGTCTCAGGGTATGCACAGCTCTAACCAGTGGAGTGCTCCCACCTCAAAAACAGGGAGTGGTAAGCCACCCTCTTATGGAAAAAGTTCACAATGACTTCTGCATCCTTCCCAGCCATGCCCAAGTACTTGCACCCCTAGGAGGAAAACTCGCCCTGCATGCAAAAAACTGATTATGCATTACCCTGGACTGTTGGGTCATAAACATTGTGTAATTGCCACAGAGTCACCAATAAGTGCACGACCACCTATGTGTTCGTAAAAAAGATGTTTATTCCACAATGGTAAAAGCACGAACTGTATACACATTAAAACAATAAAAAGTTGAGCTCTTTCACCCACAACACAGTGGGCTTCATCAGAACATAATAGTTACTTTGAATTCACCTTATATTTAAGAATTGGTGCCAAATTTACAGCTAATGTTGAGCTTTTAGCCTTTTAAATTTTTAAAGCGATACCTACATAAATATTAGTACCGGCTGTCTAGCTCAATCTGCCTTATCTAAAGAAAGGCAGCTCACAAACCGTACCAATAAAATACATATATATAGATAATGAATTTCCTTCCAACATATAATGTATAAAGTCAAAACCAAAATCAAGAACATACAATATTCAAAAACACTAGGTTATATACGTACAAATGTAAATACAATGAAAATACAATAAGAATACAATGAATCATCCTTTCTGTAACGGGTCTTAAACATTGTATCCCAAGGATACAGATTCTACTTCCATTCACTGCCAACCCCAAAAGGATTGCCAGACCTTCCCCCAAACCAGTGGGCAGAGGCCCAAAAGCAAATACTTTCTCTTCTCAGTATCAGGGCTATTCAACCTGTTCCAACAGAGCAAAGGGGACAGGGTTTCTACTCCAGACTGTTTCTGGTGCCCAGAAAAGAAAACTCTTGGCGCCCTATCCTGGATCTGTCAATTCTCAACACCTTCCTGGTGGTACCAAAGTTCAAAATGCTTACACTCCAACCACTGCTGCCTATCCTAGCCAAGGATTCCTGGCTGGTCACCCTAGACTTAAAAGAAGCTTAGCTGCACATCCCCATAAGGGAATCTTGCAGGAAATATCTACGTTTCAGGGCAGGCTCTATGCACTATCAGTTCTCTGCACTTCCCTTTGGCATATCTACTCTGCCCAGGGTATTCACAAATTGCCTGGCTCCAGCCATTGCATACTGCAGGCAGAGAAACATTCAAATTTACCCGTACTTGAACGATTGCCTGATTCAGGCGGACAGTCAGGAATTGCTACTTCAGCACCTGATATTTGTAAAGAGACTCTTAACGTCTCTGGGGTATACCATCAACGAAAAGAAATCACATCTGGTACCCAGCCAAGAAATTGTTTCTTGGGAGCAAGCTTGAACACAACTTCCCAGATGACATTCCTCACTCCAGAAAAGCAGTTTTATTTGACAAATTACTTCAAACTATTGACCACAGAAACGCAGCTGTCTACAAGAAAAATACTGCAAGCCCTAGGGTTCATGGCCTCGTGCATTCTCCTAATTACATATGCAAGACTGCATATGAGGAAACTTCAGTGGTACTTAAAAAGCCTCTGGTGTCAACATTCTCAGGACCTGGAAACCATGATTGTGATCATTCCTTTCCTAAGGACAGAGTTCCTTTGGTGGGCAGAGGCCTGCAACCACAACAAGGGACTCCCTTTCACTAAACCCCCAGCCGCCCAAACCCTGACAACAGACGCATCAGACTGTGCATGGGGGGCTCACATGGCAGGCAGATGCATTCAAGGGAAAATGGAGCCCAGGACAAATGCACCTGCATATCAATTAAAAAAGAAATGTTAGCTGTACAGAATGCACTGACAGCCTTCAAATACCTTATCCTTCCAGGACAGCTCTTGATAAAGACAGACAACTCCACGGTCATGTGGTAGATAAACAAGCAGGGGGGGAACTCATTCCTGCCCACTCTGCAGGTTAGCCATGGCTCTGTGGAACACAGCCTTGAGCAACCAAGTGCACCTGCAAGCTCAAGTCCTACCAGGCAAACAAAATTCACTGGCAGACGACAAGCAGAAATCTAATGGACCCGCATGAATGGAAACTGGAACCCAGTTCATTCAAGCTTCTAATCCACAGTTGGGGGAGACCAGAGGTGGACCTCTCTGCTTCTGCCAGAACCATCGGTTGAGCAAATTTTGCACCAGAACTCCCCACAGTCACGCATGGAAAGTGGATGCCCTGTCCTTTACATGGGAAAATCTCTCAGTCTATTCCTTTGTCTCCTCTGCCCCTCCTCTCGAAAGTACTACTCAAGATCAAACAGGACAGGCCAAAGACAATCCTTATTGCACCAGACTGGCCATGCCAGCACTGGTACCCTCTTTTAAACAGTCTGACAGTGCCACCCTGGCACCTACATCAGACCCCCTCTGTGCTGTCCCAGCAGAAGGGCCAGATTGTTCATCCTCAGCTGCAAACCCTGAACCTAGCAGCCTGGCTTATTCCCTGAATACATCACCAGCAGCCCTCAGCAAACAGGTGCTGGATGTTATCCTTGAGGCCAGGAGGCCTAGTACTTGGAAATCCTATTCAGAAAAGTGGAAAAGATACTGTTCTTGGAGCCAGTCTCAGGGAAAGGAGACAGGTGTGCCCACCTTACCTCGTATCCCAGATTATCTAGCAGAGCTGCTCCACAAAGGCCTATCCTTCTCATCCATTAAGATTCATGCTTCTGCCATCTCAGCTCATTACAGTACTGAGCCACCCCTCTTCTCTCACCCTCTGGTCAAACAGTTCCTGAGAGGAGATAACAATTTAAGACCCCTGAGGAGAGCTCCCACTCTTGTCTTAGACCTTAACTGTGTACAAGAGAAGCTCAGCCCTTTTTCAGATAATAAATAGCTGTGCATAAAAAAAAATCAATCTTAAAAGTAAATAAATAAAACTGTACTTAGACAATAAAGAAAATAGTGCTGATGCATACTAAATATGTAGAGGGCAATACAATATATAGAGAATATAAAAACAACAGTCAGTTTTACAGGGCAGAATATTTAAAGAAAATCTAATATACAGCAAAGTAAATATTTTTAATGAAAAAAATACTGTACCTGTCAATTTTAAGTTATTAAAATGTTATACAACTTCAGTAGATGGGTCAAGATCTCCCAAACAAGGACTAATTGGTCTCAGTTCCATGCATTCACATCTCATCTTTCTTTTCCCATAAATAAATAGTTGTGATGACATTTTTCTGTTTATGAAAGAACTGAAGTCTCAGTGCAAATAATAGATCAACTACTTCCTTTCACAGTTTTGGCTAGCAGTCTCTTTCATGTACATTGTGAATACATTGTTATGGGCTTTGCGTTTCATATCTTCAAACCCTTGAGTACCTTAATTATATACAATCAGTTAAGTCCATCTTGAAAAACTCAAGAAGGTTAAGTTTTACATTTCAGGTACAAATTTTATGCATTTCCTCTCATTTACAGAGAAAGTTCCACATTTTCAGGTCACAGGATTAAAAAATATTGTGGGTTAAACAGTGCTGAATTATAGCTTACAATGTTGCCAAACGCCTGACATAAGAAAGAAGAAAATAGATTGAAATCATTTTTTGACCTTGAACACTGCATCCTGAATGAAGTTGTGAATAAAAATTGGCTGATCAGCAGGAGAGAGTGAATTATGTAGGGGGAATTGTTAGCTGGAATACCAGTAATTGTACAATGACTGGCCATTAATATTTAAAAACAAGCACACTGATTGGCCAGCCCAACCAGCGTGTGCGCTGTAAATCCAAGGATATACTAACGGAAAAAGGTCTGGTTGCCCGGACTTTTTTCATTAGTATATCTCCTGATTTTTTTTTTTACTTTTTTTTGGGCTCTGCAGAGGTAGCAACGGAGAAAGGAAGATCTCCATTGTTTTTTTTTTTTTTTAAGATATCTCGCTATGTTATACGAGTTGAAGAATATAACATAGCGAGATATCTTAAAAAAAGCAACGAAGATCTTCCTTTCTCCATTGCTACCTCTGCACAGCACTGATGTACCAGGTAAGCGTGGGAACATAAGTCCCTTACGCATGTGCAGTACATCAGAAATTCCCCAGGATACCGGAAAACTGTGGATGGGCAGCATGGAGGCATTATACAATGAAATTATTTAAGAAAAGTATTTTTTTTTTTTTTTTTTAAATATTGTCATTGTATAATAGCAATAACCCACGGCTGGGTGTGGGCAGTGCTGGATTTACCCATGGTTGGCTTTGTTTGGTCACTCGGGCTTCGCGTTTGTGACCAAGCCATACCAACCGTGGGTAAATCCAGCATTACCCACACCCAGCTGTGGGTTATTGCTTAAGTAGTTGTGTGCTATACTATTTGTTATTAGGTCTGTTTCTTTTGCTACGCTTTTCTTTCTATGTCAGATATTGTACTGGGTTTGGATGGCAAGATTATTGTGCTTAATAATGACAGCAATGCAGGCGTGGTGTTTGTAAATAATCTGCACTTTGAAATGTTTTGACTCACATGATGAGTATAGGTAGTGGTAAGGATTTAAAGATCATGTTTAAAGGTGTGAAGCAACCTTTGTTTTTTGTATTAAAAAGTGTTTGCATGCATCTTCATGCATGTACACACTTATTTATATAAAAAATAAAGGTAGTTTTGCCTCATTTTGTAAGTAAACTTTGTAAAAATGATTTCAATACACAGAAGACTAAAAATACACAGACATATTTATGACCTTGGTATTTATGAATGGGCAGGAGACACTTGTCACTTTGGGTTTTTAGCTGAATTGTGTGTTAGTTATGTAATTGCCAAACTGGTAAATTGATAGTTTGGCAAAAAACTAAGGATTAGTTGGGTACATTTTTGTCCCGCTGTTAATATAATAGTTTTGCAATTACATAACTATTACACAATTACTTATCCATTCTAACCCAACATAATCAGAGGTGGATACGCAGTGTGACTAGGAGCCTCCTACCCGCTCATAAATACTAATGCTGTAAGTACGTCTGTGTACATATACTCTTCCGTATTTGGAAGCAAACTTTAAATGCAGCAAAATAACCTTTTATTTTCACAAAGAAAAGTATGCATGTAAACACTTTTTTGTGAAAAGAAAAGTTTGTTTTACTCATTTAAACTTGATTTTTAACGCAGACAATTGCAAGGCTGTGCATTCTGGTGGGGTTAATCCTGGATAACTGTGCTTATGATGAGGACATGTCTAAGTAAGATGTAAGAGTAAAAAGAACTGGTGATTGTAAGCACTGTTAGCTTTTATGGTACAGCGGATGAATGAAATATGTTGAAGGCCAGCAGGATCTTGCTTGGTGAGTGCATGAGACATGCTGAGCTCATCCTTCCAGTGCAGAGGACATTGGTGCTTTCTTGTTGAGCACCTAACATTATCATTACTTTAGCATGCTCAGGCTGAGTTATGCAGTTGTGCTTTTTTCTTTTTTTTCTTTTTTTAATTGTGTAATACAAATTGTAGAAATGTGTATGAGTTTGATGATGTTTCTTAGTTGCTGCAACCTGGGAGTGAGAACAACAAAGTAAGGTGGTCTAGATGGGAGTTGGTCCTAGAGCAAAATATTTGTTTGAATTTCTGTTAAGTATCAGCTATGATGATTGCAGATGACATTGTGATCTATAGTGAGAGCAGAGAACAGGTTGAGGAGACCCTGGAGAGGTGGAGATATGCTCTATAGAAAAGAGGAATGAAGGTCAGCAGGACTAAGAATATGTGTGTGTGTGTGTGTGTGTGTGTGTGTGTGTGTGTGTGTGTGTGAATGAGAGGGAGAATAAAGGAATGGTAAGGATGCAGGGAGTAGAACTGGTGAAGGTGGATGAGTTTGTCCTTGGGATCACCATTTCACAGTAATGGTGAGTGTGGAAGAGAGGTGAAGAAGAGAGTACAGGCAGGGTGGAATGGGTGGAGAAGAGTGTCAGGAGTGATTTGTGACAGATGGGTACCAGTAAGAGTGAAAGGGAAGGTCTACAAGAGGGTAGTGAGAGCAGTTATGTTATATGGGTTGGAGACGGTGCCATTGACAAAAAGGCAAGAGTCAGAGCTGGATATGGCAGAGTTAAAGATGTTAAGATTTGCACTGGGTATGACGAGGATGAATAGGATTAGGAATCAGTATATTAGAGGGTCTGGTCAGGTTGGACGGTTTGGAGACAAAGCCAGAGAGGTGAAATTTCATTGGTTTGGACGTGCTGAAGAGGGATGCTGGGTATATTGGGAAAATGATGCTAAGGATGGAGCTGCCAGGTAAGAAAAGAGGGAGGCCTAAGATAAGGTTTATGGATGTGGTGAGAAAGGACATGCAGGTGGTTGGTGTGACAGAGCAAGATGCAGAAGACAGGAAGAAATGGAAACAGATGATCTGCTGTGGTAACCCCTAACGGGAACAGTTGAAAGAGAATAAGATCAGTTTGCTCATAAGCACTTTTTGAGTGCTACTAGATGAATTATTTATTTGTTGAAAGAAGCATTCTTGTACTGCTGTGTATGAAGTAATCATTTTCTGGACTAGGAAGTTGAGATGTGGTAGACATTGCATAGGCAAAGGCTGAATTTGAATGGAATTGTGATGTACATTTCTGACATTCAGACAGAGGAAATAATTGGACTAGTAGGCAACATGCAGTGCAGCACAGAGTTCTCTCAGTGGTGAGAGGATTTAAGGGATGTGTTATAAAATGATTCCATGCACTAGAAATGTACTTGAAAAGAAGTGGGGATGAAGTGAGGCTCCACTACATTATTAGGAAGCAGGTGGGAGGCTTTTAGTTGATGAGGATGTACAAAGAAGGATAATGGGACGTGGCTGCTAACTGAAAAGATTACAGGTCAGAACTGACTTAAAGAAATATATTTTATAGTGAGAAAACACAAATCCCACGGAAAACATGGTTTGCGGCAGATGTAAGGAAGGGTTCAGAGGTCATTGAAAAGAGATGCAAGAAGAGATGAGACAAAGGCAGTAGAATGACAGCTCTGTAGTACTGTGTGCATCACTGTGGACTTCTTGGACCTTTGGCTGTCTAATGATAGCCCTATAATATTCTTGGAGCATTGTTTAATGGCAGCCCTGTAGTACTGTGCATTACTGCAGGCTTCATGGACCTTTGGTTGTCTAATAACAGCCCTGTAGTACTGTATGCATCACTGCGGGCTTCTTGGACCTTTGTTTGTCTAATGACAGCCCTGTAGTACTGTGTGCATCACTGTGGGCTTCTTGGACCTTTGGTTGTCTGACAGCCCTACAGTACTGTGTGCATCACTGTGGACTTCTTGGACCTTTGGTTGTCTAATGGCAGCCCTGTAGTACTGTGTGAATTACCGTGGACTTCTTGGACCTTTGGTTGTCTAATGGCAACCCTGTGGTACTATGTGCATCACTGTCTTCTTGGACCTTTGGTTGTCTAATGGCAGCCCTGTGGTACTATGTGCATCATTGTCTTCTTGGACCTTTGGTTGTCTAATGGCAGCCCTGTGGTACTATGTGCATCATTGTCTTTTTGGACCTTTGGTTGTCTAATGGCAGCCCTGTAGTACTATGTGCATCACTGTGAGCTTCTTGGACTTTTGACTGTGTAATGTCACCCATATAGTACTATGTGCATCACTGTGTGCATTTTGGACCTTTATCTAATGGCAGCCCTGTAGTACTATGTAAATCACTGTATGGGCTTCTTGGACCTTTGCTTGTCTAATGGCAACCCTGCTGTTTTCCAAAAACCTGCTATGAGACTACAAAAGATAATCGCTCATTTTCAACTGTTCTCTGCACTTCTGATTAACTAAAAGAATATTGGCTGCATATCAAAACCATTAATAAAAAACATGGCTGTCTTTACAGAATCAAACCTTTCTTCACCCTACTAGCTAGAACTGCAACTGCCCATTCCCATCTGCTATCAACTCTTATCTATGCCTCACCTCTGTTCTCCAACTTAAACAAAACAGATCTTAATAAACTATCATCCTGCTATAACCACATTGCCAGATTTGCTACTGGCACAGCCTACCAGACACACCACTGTCACAACCTAAATTGCCTAGGATGGCTTGAACTGCCAAGTCTACTGCAGTTCAACCAGCTAATAGTGGCAGATAAAGTCCTTTACCAACCAGAAAATACACCCGCACTAAATAATATTATCAGCCCCTACACCAGCACCCGGCCACTGTGATCATCCACTAGACTGCTAGTTCAAACATACAAATCCAACTACTTAGCTGGGGACTCTTGTTTGCCAACTCTGTTGGAAAAATAGGGAACAGACTCCCTGCTGACTTGACCCTAGAACCCTCACTAACTCAAAAACAAACTCGGGAAATACTTCAAAACTCATTGGTTATGTCCTTTCACTAACCCCGACTAGTGACCTCTCTGATGTTAAGTTGTCAATCTCGCCTTCATTCTTGCTGGATGGTTCGGAGCCTCGGCTCCGACTCGGCACTTGCTTTAGCTTGAGAACTCCTTTTACCAGCTCGAGGCAACCCTATATCCCATGATGCAAGGCGGAACTACCTCAGATCTCGTTTGCCGCTTAGCGAAAGAGGTCTCCTTTGCCAGCTGAGGTAAGTTGTTTTTTGTCAAAAACAAGCTTAGTTAGGGATTTATTTCCCCTTTTTTCCCCTTTCATAGTGTGTAGTGTGTCTACAACCCACCCTATTCCCTTATAGTTTAAAAGTTTTAAATTCTGTTTATAATTGTAAAACAGTTAAAGTTAGGCCTAGACCCCATTGGTTAATCCCTTCCTGTGTGTCTGTGTGTTTGGGGATTAATTGTGTGTTTGTTGGGGTGTGTGTGACTTTCTTCCTTAGAACTATGTCAAAGGAAGGCAAGGTCTCAGGCTTCAAGAAGTGTGACTCGTGCTGTCAGAAAATGTCTCTGACAGACGGTCACACTTCTTGTGTTTACTGCCTGGGGCCTTTGCACCTGCAGGACTCCTGTGCTTTGTGTCACTCTTTTAGCCAGAGAGTCCTGCAGGAAAGGAGGAATAAATTGATCCTCCATGGCTTACTTAAGCCAGAAGGTTCTCCCTCTAAAACAGGGTCTAGTAAACCTTCTAAGCCACCGAAGGTTCAGGCTACAGTGTCCAAGCCTCCTCCGGTGGCTCCAGCTCCGTCAGAGCCGAGATCGGCTCCAGCTGGAACCGATCTGTCTGCTTCCAAGGTAGTGGGTTCGGCACCGATTGGTTCCGACACCCGGTCTACTGTGGCCTTGTCGGCTCCTGCTGGAGCCGACACCTTATCCAGCATCGGAGCCGAAACCTTCGGCTCCATCTGGAATTCAGGGACTTCGGCTCCGGTGGCTTCGGCCCGACAGAGATCTCGGTCCCCTTCGTTGCAGAGTATCCACTCGGCTCCGGGGTCTCCTCTTTTGTCGGAGCGGAGCCGATCTTCGAGATCTTCCAGGCTGTCTGACCACGACTTAGAGAGGGTGGTAAGCAGGCTGTTAAAGTCGCAGGCGCTGGCCCAAATGCTCCATAGCCCGTCTCAGCAGACTTCGGCTATTGTTTCACCCCTTGAACTTCCACCTCCGACCCCACACCAGAGTTCGGAGCCAGAGCTTCTCGGGACAGCGACTGTTTCGGCGCCGGAGCCGATACATCCTTTGGCTCTGTTGTCCTCGGCTCCGATCTCCTCCTTGAGACCTTCCTTGGAGGGATCCGGTCGTCGGGTTTCCCTTGTCGGCTCCGAGGGGGCTAGTGGCATCGGACCCTTGTCGACCCGCTCTCCCTCTCGGGCTTCGGCTTGGTAAGCTCGGCACCGACATCGCCTCGAGCCTTCCTCTCAGTGGAGCCGGAGTTCCTGTATCCTCGGATCGGGATATTCCGGTCTCCCGGGAGGGAGCCTTTGAGGTGATGAGGAGTGCCCTGGCGCCTGTGCCAGGTCAACGGTCCATCCCTCTAGCTCCTCCCTCTTCGGTGCCTGTAGACACCTCTTGCCAGCCTCTTGCTCTCAGGCCCAGGGATCTATCGCCCCAGGTTTCCCCATTGGGAATTTCCTCCTCTTCCAAGTTTCTCCTGATCCCGCAGGTGAACCTCATCGGAAGAGGACGTGTAAGAGGAAACACACAGACTCCCCCCGAGTCTACTACATCTGATACCGACTTAGATGAGTCGGAGGGTTCCCCGATCCCCTCTGAGGATGTCTCCTTTTCAGATATCCTTGAGCTCCTCAAACAGAGGGGAATTGGCCATCCATTGATCCCTCCGAGGATGAGTCGGTACACCTGGAGGCTTTGGATCCCGACCCTCCACCTCCTGGGTGTCTCCGCCTTTCGACCCACTTATGCAGGTAGTGGCTCGGAAGGCGTGGGCAGCTCCAGATTCTGTGGAACCTGTCCCCAGGAGACCATCCAAGTTTATTACGCCCCTCGGACAAACAGTTTCTTTCCAAAGGCGTCTCTGTGGATGCTATGGTGGTGGCGGCGGCCACTAAGAAGGAACTGGCGGATCCTTCAGTACCTGTCCATCCTCCTAACAAGGATTCTAGGACCATGGACAGGTATGGAAAGCGGATGTTTTCTTCAGCGACCTTTGCTATGCGTTCGATGAACTACCTTTGTCACTTCACCAGGCTTCAAAGAGATATTCTCAAGGAACTGGGTGAAGTGGTCCAGATCCTTCTGCTGCTGGGGCTCAAGAAAAGATTGCCTCACAGCTAGCAATCCTGAATTCCTTATCCAACTCCTCCATGCGGCTCATATCCTATGCGGCCGATGGAGCGAGCAGGGCCGCAGGCACAGGAGTGGTCTTAGGCGCCAAGCCTGGATGCGGCTTTGTAATTTTAGGACCCCTTTAAGGCGTCCTTCACCAATACCCTTTGATGGTTCGGCTTTGTTGGGACCTCAGGTGAAGGATACCTTGACCAGGTGTGAGCAGGACGGTAAAACTCTTTCTGCCGTTGGAGTCCATTTTTCCACCCCTTCTAGACCATATCCCAAGGGTCAAGGGGGAAGATGTGGTTCCATAAAGCCCAAGGATCTACACCGGACACACGTGGTCAGTTTACCCCCAGAGGCAGAGGGGGTAACAATAATAGACACCACCCTAGAGGCAGGGGGGGTCCTCAGAACCAGGGCAACAGGGAGTCTCTTCCTGAGAAGCCCTTTCAGCACCCCTGAGGTGTTGCCCGACTGTCCACCCTTGGAGGCAGTCGGGGGAAGGATTTCGCTGTACCCAGTAGCCTGGCATTCCCTCTCACAAGATATGTGGGTACAGTCGATCATATCCGAGGGTTACAAAATCCCCTTCGAAAGGTATCCCATACCTCAACAATCCCTTCCAGACATCTCACCCGGTCAAAGGGATTTGGCAGAACAGGAGGTTTCAAAGCTGCTAGGAAAAAGAGCCATCCAGACTGTTCCGGCAGACCAAGTAGGATCCGGCGTCTACTGAGATTCTTTTGGTCCCCAAAAGGACGGGAGATTGGAGACCAATATTAGACCTGAGCAATCTAAACAGATTTGTCAAGAAGGCAAGATTCCGGATGGTCACACTTCAGTCCATTCTGCCTTTTCTGGGCAAGGACAACTGGATGTGCTCTGTAGACCTTCAGGACGCGTACTATCACATAAAGATTCACAGGCTCCAAAGGTTTCTCCGCTTCGGCTAGGGACCAGTCATTACCAATTCAGAGCCCTGCCCTTTGGCCTCACTTCAGCCCCCAGAGTGTTTACCAAATGCATGGCAGTGGTCACAGCTCATCTGAGACGTCAAGGATTCCAGGTGTTTCCTTATTTGGACGACTGGCTCCTCTCCGCCACCACCAGGTGTCAGCTTCTTCAGACCAGAGACTACACTCTGCAGCTTTGCAGGAGTTTGGGAATTTCAGTAAATTTCAAAAATCTTCTCTGCGGCCTTGCCAATCTATCACCTTTATAGGCAGAATTAAACACCGTCAAAATGTTAGCCAGACTAACAGATCAAAGAATTCTGGACATCCAAAAATTTGTTCGGATTCTATTGCAGAGCAGCAAGGTCAAAGCCAGATTGATACTGAAGGTTCTAGGTCTTATGGCTGCGGCCATTGTTCTTCTACCACTGGCTCGCTTCCACATGCGTCTTCTGCAGTGGATGTTATTCACTCAGTGGTCGTACCACAGTCTCCTGATGAGGCACGAAATCTTAGTCACACAATCGTGCAGAACTCATCTGAACTGGTGGATATCATCCCCTCTTCTTCATCAGGGCCGACCCTTTGTTCCCCCTCCTCCAGTTGCCACAGTCACTACGGATGCCTCTCTGATCGGGTGGGGGGGGGGCATTATCAGGACAGGATGGTCCACGGGACGTGGCAACCCATAGAATACCATCTGCACATCAATGTCCTGGAGATGAGAGCGGTGCTTTTAACGTTGTAAGCCCTCAACGACTTTCTTCCCACGGGGACTATTGCAGTACAAACGGACAACATGTCCGTGGTCTGGTACATCAACAAGCAGGGCGGGACCAGGTCCTATCCATTGTGTCGAGAAGCTCTCAGACTTTGGCAATGGTCAATCTCCTCTCATCGGTTTCTGATAGCAATGCACATCCCCGGCAGGTCCAACCTCTTGGCGGACAGGCTGAGCAGATCCATTCTGATGCCTCACAAGTGGTCTCTCAATCAATCTGTAGTGGATCAGATTTTTCTGAAGTGGGGCACTCCTTGTTGCGATCTTTTTGCTACACCTCAAAACAACAAGTGCCCGATTTTTCACCCTCTTTCCCCTTCCAGGCCAACCCCTGAGAGACTCTCTAACCCAGGATTGGCCCGGGGACTTCTGCGCTTTTCCTCCTTTCCCTTGATTCCACAAGTCATTCTGAAAGCCACCGCTTTGAGGGCCAAGTTGATTCTCATTGCCCCTTATTGGCCTCGACAAATTTGGTTTCCGTCTCTGCATCGTCACCTCCTGGTGCAGCCCTGGCATCTGGACCCAGTTCGGATCTCTTGATCCACCAGTCGGGTCAGCAGCACCGGGCCATTCATTCTCTCAACCTCACTGCTTGGTTGCTCCACTTCCTTCCCTAGCCAGGCTTCCGATGATCTCTGACTCAGTCAGAGACATCTTAGTGTCTTCTTTAAAGTCGTCCACTAGAACTGTTTATGCTAGCAAGTGGCGCCGTTTTTCTTTGGGCAAATTCCAGGAATATTGATCCCTTTACTGCTCCTGTACATTCTGTTTTAGATTTCCTGGCTGAGTTTTTCATTCAGGATCTTCTTCGTCTACAGTTAAAGTTCAACTGGCTGCTATTTCCAAGTATCATGTTGGCTTGCATGATAATAACATTATGTCTCATAGATTATGCAAGGCCTTTCTGAGAGGAGTTTTTCTCCTAAAGCCGCCGATAAAGCATCCTCCTCCGCAATGGGATCTAAATTTAATGTTGGCATCCTTGATGCTACCTCCCTTCGAACCGTCTGCTTCATGTTCTTTGAAGTTATTGACCTGGAAAACTATATTCTTACTGGCTGTCACGTCAGCAAGAAGGGTTTCCGAGATTCAAGCTCTCTGCATTCGTTCCCCTTACTTGGTTTTCATAAGGACAGGGTATCCTTAAGAACGAACCCGTCCTTTCTCCCCAAAGTTGTGTCTCAAACCAATATTAACCAATCTATAGATCTACCAGTTTTTTCCCAAACTATTCTGACAGAGCTGAACAAAAGCTTCATTTTTTGGATGTCCATCGTCAGCTCAGGTACTATTTGCATAGAACTAAACAATTCAGGAAATCGGACCAATTATTTGTCTCCTATGCAGAAAACAGGATAGGTCTTCCAGTTTCTAAAGTGACCTTATCCAGATGGTTGACTTCCACCATTTCCTATGTGTACTCTCTCAGAGGCAAGCAGCTACCTTCTAAACCAAAAGCACACTCAACCAGGAGTCTATCCACTTCTGCAGCCTTTCAGGATAGACTACCCATTGATACCATTTGTGCAGCAGCTACTTGGGCCACGCCTCATACCTTTGTCTCTCATTACAAGTTAGATTTGGCCTCCAGAGACAGGGCCAGTTTTGGTTCCACAGTTCTCAAGAGTCTGTTCCATTGAGCCACCCGGGATACAGGTGCTAGGGACACGGTCCCATCCAGCAAGAATGAAGGCGAGATTGACAACTTAACATTTAGAAGTTATGTACCTACCATAACGTTCCATGTTAGTTGTCTTCTCTCGCCTTCTTTCTCCTCCCTCCTTCCCCCTGGCCTGGACAGATCTTGAAGAGTTCCTATCAGGTTGTTTCCTCCTGAGTTTTACATTAGAGGACTCTTTATTATGAACTTGGGTTTCCTAAATATATTAGGTTAGTCCTTAGCAGGGTAGGTTAGCTACCAAACGAGATCTGAGGTAGTTCCGCCTTGCATCATAGGATATAGGGTTGCCTCGAGCTGGTAAAAGGAGTTCTCAAGCTAAAGCAAGTGCCGAGTCGGAGCCGAGGATCGGCTCCGAACCATCCAGCAAGAAAGAAGGCGAGAGAAGACAACTAACATGGAACGTTATGGTAGGTACATAACTTCTAATTTCTTAGGTGCCTTACCTTCAACTACTTCTAACTTTTTTTCTGCCACTCCATTTCAGGAAGTGTCAGTTGTATAACTGCTGCTCAGTGCGTCTTAAACCTGAATGTAATGTTATGTGTGTTTAACTTTGAAAATAATGTTATGTTTTGTAAAGTGTTTTATAATAAGTACTATATGTGCTAAATGCTGGTATTGCTTATGACTGTAATCTGCTTGAAACTAGCATTTACTAAATGTTCAATGCGTATTATTATCTTGGAGCTTTTCTCCCCGGGCCTCCACTGAAAATGGACATGTATCCAATCGGACTATCCCGGTGAACAAATGTAAAATAAATAAATATGTGATCTGAAGTAGTTAACTTCATTTGATCAGCAACCTGTGGGTATCGGAGCCGTCCTGGATCCGAGCCGGCAGCTTTCCAAGCTAGAGATCCGAGCTCCAAGCTCCTCCCCCTTACCCATAATGCCCTGCTACCTCCCTCCAGTCCTCAGATCTCGTTTGCCACAGCTTCTATAAGCACAAGTGATGAGCTCCTTGTGATTAGGTAAGATAAGGATAGGAATTTTCTCTACCTTTTTACCAGTTTAAAAAGTGTGTGTGTGTGATAGTTGATCCCTTAGACTAGTTTAGTTTAGTTTAATTTAATTTAACTTTAGTGTATTCCCCTTCTCCTTATCTGTGTGTTAGGAGTGTGATTGTGGTAGACATGGCCGAAGGCCCTAAGGCCATCTTTTCCAAATGATCTGAGTGTGGCCATAAGCTGTCCCCAGCCGATGGCCACACTCAGTGCGTTCTTTGCCAGGGGGTTGCACATTTGACATCAGGCTGCCAGATATGTGCCGCCTTTAACCCCTGGGCTTTGAGAGACAGGAGGAACAAGTTAATCTTAGCGGGCCTTTTACCCACAGATTCTACTTCTTTCTCCTCTCCCTCAGTGGCACCAGTCGCGGCTGTTCAGCCAATGGTTCCTGCTCCCATGGCTGGGACTCAACCTCCCACTGTGTCCCAGGGAGAGAGGGACCGTAGAAAGAAAGAGAAGAGAGAAAGAGAGAGGGAGAAAGAGAGAGAGACAAAGGCAGGGAGAGGCATAGGAGCCACAAGCGGCAGGCCAACTCAGCCTCCTCGGCCCCGCCGGCTAATCAGCTCGATTCTCCTTTGAAGGTTTCCAGGTCCTTCCCCTCTCGACTCCGTTCCTCGCGTTTCTCTCCGGAGATGGAAGAGGAACCCCAGCCACCTTCGAGGTTGTCGAGGTGGCCTTCCTGGCCAGACTCGGCGGCCTATTCTAGGTCTACGAGAAGCCTTTCTGACGTGGACATGGACTGGATGATGCATTGTTTCCTTCAGGCCTAGATGCAGATGGGAGTGCTCTTGCCTCCCCCCCCCTCCGGGGGGGGGGCTCGGCCCCCTTCTTTGCCCCCATTGCTCCTTCTCCGATCCGTTATTGGGTTTCGGTGCCGTCGGATCCGAGTAGCCTCGGAGCTGGGGAGTCGGCACTGATAGTAATCGCTACTTCGACGCCGGCCTTACCTTCGAGTTTATCAGGTCCCTTTTTGGATCCGAGCTTTCGGGCCCGTGAGCCGAGCCTCTGATCCGGAGGGGTGAGTGTGTCTTTGGCTTCGATGCAGTCAGAGCACACTTCCCTTTCGGGCCCGATCGCGCCGGCACCGATCCACATGTTGGATCCGAGGGGGCTGCTCTTGGTTCCCAGGGAGAGTGGATCACCTTCGGCTTTCGACGTGGGGGAGAGGGTCCTCTCGAGGGATTCGAGGTCCCCAGCTTGTGCTACGGATCCACCCGCCATTCCCTCGCAGATGGGCCTGTCTTCCATCATCCGGCCCCAGGGACATCCTGCGTCTGTGCCCCAGCTAGTTCCTGTAGAGGAGCATGACCCCGTTGGTGAGCCCTCCTCGGACAGTCCCGCCGAGGAGGTCCCTCACAAACAAAAGTGTAAGAGGAGGCACTTGGACTCCCCCGAGTCCCTCACGGAAGACACTGACTTGGAGGAAGGGGAAGGTTCTCCCAGGTCACCCACCAAGGAAGTCTCCTTTGGAGACATTATGGAGATGCTGCGCATTAGAGGGGGTTGGTCAGCCCAGAAACCTTCCTCGGATGAGTCAGTGTTTCTGGAGGCGTTTGACGCAAGCCCGTCTATCTTTTGGGTGTCCTCTCCGGCTGACCCCCTGATAGACCTAATTACTACCAGGGCGTGGAAGGAGCCGGACACTGTAGAGCCAATCCCCAGGAGACCAGATAAGATCCTTAGTCCCCCGACAGACAAGACAGCATGGAGTAAAGATTCCCCGGTAGATGCCATGGTGGTGGCGACTGCCACCAAGAAGGAACTAGCACAGGATAGTTCCTCGGTCCATCCTCCCGACAAGGAGTCTCGGATGATGGATCGCATCAGAAAGCAGATGTTTGCTTCAGCCACCTTTTCCGTAAGGGCACTGAATTACTTGGCACACATGATTAGGCTTCAGCGGGATCTAGTAAAAGAGTACGCTGGGTCTCCCCCGGAGTCAATGTCGGCCGAGGACAAACTAACTTTTTCGGCTCGCATGGCCACTCTAAAATCTATATCCAACACATCTATGTGGCTTCTCTCCCATGCCATGGAGGGGGCAGCTAGAGCCAGCGGAGCAGGCATCGCCTTACGGTGTCATGCCTGGCTCTGACTTTGTGACTTTGAGGAACCCTTCAAGGCGTCCTTTGCGAATGCTCCCTTTGACGGTTCTACGCTGTTTGACAAGACCATCCACGATACGCTGCTCTAGAGCGAGAAAGACTGCAAGATGCTGTCTGCCATCGGAATCCGCTTCTCGGCTCCTCAAAGGTCCTTTTCCAGGAACCAGAGAGGACAAAAGAAGATGTGATTCCGGAAATCCCAGCAGTCCTGTTGCGCTCCGGACCCTTCATCCTTCAGATGCAGGGAAGGACAAGGTGGATGCCAGCCCAGAGGCAGAGGGGGGGGGTGAAGAATTTCGGGTTGAGGGAACTTTTTTCCGACCGACCCGCACAGCAATCCTGAGGGGTTTGCCCGACTGCTCCTCTCTGGAGGCAGTCGGGGGGCGTTTCTCAGAACACATGCACATTGGGAGTCCATCATGACAGATCGCTGGGTGCTCCGAATAATATCCAGAGGTTACTCTATTCCCTTCATAAATCTTCCCCCTCAGGTGAGGTGCCTCCCCGATGTTCCACCCAGTCAGAGGGAGGCAGTGGCTTTAGAAATAAAGAAGCTGCTAAGAAAAAGAGCCATCCAGCACTTCCCCCCAGGCCAGTCCTGGTTGGGCAATTACTCCAGGTTCTTTTTGGTGCCAAAAAAGACGGGGGACTTAAGACCAATTCTCAACCTGTCTTCATTGAACCTGTTCATTGCCAAAGAGAAGTTCTGGATGGTCACTCTTCAGTCTATTCTCCCCCTTCTGCAGGAGAATGACTGAATGTGCTCCATAGACCTCAAGGATGCGTACTACGACATTCTCATGGACAGGCGATCCAGGAGGTTTCTCCGCTTTCGGTTGGGGACCAGTCATTATCATTTCAGGGTCCTCCCTTTTGGCATCATCACAGCCTCCAGCGTGTTCACCAAGGTCATGGCAGTTGTAGCGGCCCACCTGAGGCTTCAGGGGAATACAGGTCTTTCCTTACCTGGATGACTGGCTCCTCGCCGCTCCCACCAGGCATCTACTATGCTCAGCCAGGGATTGTTTCCTGCTCTTGGCCCACCAGTTGGGGATCACTATAAATTACAAAAAATCATCCCTTCAACCTGTTCAGGTCCTGGACTTCATAGGGGCCAAAGTAGACACACTTCAGTCCAAGGCCTTCTTGACATCAGACAGACTCTGCAACTTAACTCTCCACATCTTAGCAGTTCTGCAGTCTCCGGCCCCACAAGCGGAATTAGTTCTGAGAGCCGTACGGTCCATGGCAGCAGCTATCAACCTTTCACCCCTAGCCCGCTTGAACATGAGGGTTCTTCAATGGACCTTACAGGTCCAGTGGTCCAACCTTTGACAAACGTTGGACTCCCCGATTCCCCTCAGCAGAGTTTGCAGGGACTCCCTATTTTGGTGGCTCCATTCTCGAGAGCTTCGGGAAGGGCGGCCATTTTTGATGCCTCAACCTCAAGCCATGGTGACCACGGACGCTTCTCGCCTGGGGTGGGGGAGCATTGCATGAGCAGAACTGTCCAAGGAACGTGGACTCAAACAGAGACCTTCCTGCATATCAGTGTTCTGGAGATGAGGGCAGTGCGTCTAGCATTGCAAGCTCTCCATGCCCTTCTTCCTCCGGGGACTATTGCAATTCAGACAGACAACATGTCAGTGGTCTGGTACATCAATAAACAGGGGGGGACCAGGTCTTACCCTCTTTGCCGAGAGGCCATGAGAGTTTGGGAGTGGGTGATATCCACCAACCGTTCTCTGCTAGCAACGCACATTCCTGGTTGGTCCAATATTTTAGCGGACAAGCTGAGTTGAACTGTCCTCTTGCCTTACAAGTGGTCTCTGAACCCCTTAGTAGCGAAACAGATCTTCCTCAAATGGGGTCAACCTTGCTGCGATCTCTTCGCATCGCCTTCGAAACGCAAAGTGCAGCAAGTTTTTCGCGCTCATTCCCCCACTGGGGGAGAGCCCCAGAGACACTCTAGTTCATGCTTGGCCATCCGGTCTTCTTTATGCTTATCCTCCTCTCCCGTTAATGACAAAATTCTTACAGAAAGCTCGTCAGTTGGGGAGCAAGGTTATCCTCATAGCCCCATTCTGGCCTCGTCAAACCTGGTTCCTGTACCTATGGTCTCATCTCATAGCTCCTCTTTGGATCTTATATCCCATTCCGGATCTGATCTCTCATCCTTCAGGATTGAAAACTCTGAATCTGGATGACCTCAAGCTCTCAGCGTGGATGTTCCAGTTCCATTAGTGGCTAGGACTCCCGGTATCTCGTCCGCAGTTAAATCCATCCTGGTGGCGGCGCATAAGCCTTCTACCAGGAAGGTCTACAACAGTAAATGGAAACGTTTTTCCATCTGGGCCTGGCGTAGGAATTTGGACTTTTTTACGGCTCCCATTCCAGCAGTACTTGAATTTCTGTGTCACATTTTCCATCAAGGGGCCAGTTCTTCTACTGTGAAGGTTAAAATAGCGGCCATTTCCCACTTCCACATCGGGGACAACCTTGGTCCTTTAGCTTCCACTAAGATCTGTAAGACTTTCTTAAAGGGCGCCTTTCTTTTAAGACCTCCTGTCAAGAACGCAGTTCCTCCGTGGGACCTAACCTTAGTCAGTTCCATAAGGACAGAGTATCCCTCAGGACTAATCCTTCCTTCTTAGCTAAAGTGGCTACTGAGGCTAACATCAACCAATCCATTAATCTGCATGTTTTCTTCCCTAACTATCAGAACAAAGGGGAGTACAGACTGCATTCATTAGATGTGCATAGACAATTGCACTTTTACTTGCACAGAACAGCTGCCTCTCGCAAGTCGGAGCAGCTGTTTGTTTCCTTTGCTAAGCCATCCTTGGGTAAACCAGTAACGAAGGTGACTCTAGCTAGATGGATATCTCACTGCATTTTGCTCACATACAAAATTTCTGGCCCTTGGGGATTCATGCTCATTTTTCCCGTTCTATGGCTACCTCTGCTGCGTTTTGGTCAAGAGTTCACTTGGATGACATCTGTTCTGCGGCTACTTGGGCTTCTTCTCATACCTTTATTTCGCATTATAAATTAGATCTGATATCCAGAGGGAGGGCAGCCTTTGGCTCTGCAGTGCTCTGAAATATTTTTCCTTGAGGACCTCCCAAGTTTTTTTTTTGGTAGCTGGGGACTCTGTCCCACAGGTTGTTCATCAAATGAAGTTAACTACTTCAGATAAAGAAGTTATGTACTCACCATAACGTTCCATCTAAGTAAGTAACTTCATTTGTCAGCAACCGACCCCCCCCCTCCTTCCCCCTAACCTGGGTTTCGTTACCTGAATGATAGAATGATTCAGTCCTGGTATGCATCAGTTTGGGATGTTCAGGTATTGTTTGTCTTGGTGTTGTCTGGTAATTGGGCAAACTCGATCTGAGGACTGGAGGGAGGTAGCAGGGTATTATGGGTAAGGGGGAGGAGCTTGGAGCTCAGATCTCTAGCTTGGAAAGCTGCCGGCTCGGATCCAGGATGGATCCGATACTCACAGGTTGCTGACAAATGAAGTTACCTACTCAGATGAAACATTATGGTGAGTACATAACTTCTTTTTTAAACTGTGTAACTGTATTTTAGTTTTAGTGAATTGAATCCTTACTTCTGTTTTGATCTTGCTTTCCTCACCTATCCGCCCAAGTGTTGTTGTGTCTTAAAGCTTGGTGACTTTTGAGTTGTCTGCCTCTACAGTAAATTTGATATTGGACACTACTCCCAGTCCCATTGCATCAGCTCATTCTACTGAGTACAGTGAGATCAGTTGTGAGGGCCCACCCCTTTAGCTTCTTAACCTTGAGTTATCTTCTGTCTCCACACTTTCTACTTAAAGAAAGTGTTTATAGTGCCTCTTCCTACTTCATTTTGCTGCTTGTGCTTAGGTGTTCAACTGCATTTAGTTTGCTGCATTTGCTACTGTTGTTGGTAGCTTGATTAAATTGATGACAGTATTCTACTGAACTGCTGCTTTATTTGAGCTATTTTTACTGTTGTGATTGCGAGCTAATTTATCACATTTGCACTGTTTTAAAGCAGTTTACTGATGAACTGCATTTCATTACTGTTTAACTGTATTTCATTGCGATTTACTGCAATTCATTACTGTTAACTGCATTTTATCGCATTTCATTACTGTTTAACTATATTTTTTCAAACTGTGAGATCTGTTTTACTTTGTATGTGGTCAATCTGTGCTTTTGTGTGAGTTTTACTGTGTTCTTAATCCTTAAAGTGAGTAGCATAGTCTGGATGCAGGTTTGTTGCATCTAGAGCTGTTTGTTTTCGCCTTGTGTGCTTCTGGCAGCTGTCTTGTGTTGGTAGGGGCCTATCTTTTCTACTAGTGAGAGTAGCAGGGCTGCCTGCACCTTGTCTGGCACAAGTTGATTGGTAAAGAAAGCAGGAGCTACCAGGATTGGCTAGATTTCTGTGTTACTAGAAATTTCTATTTTTTGTGGTGTTTAAACCCCGCATTTGAGCTGGTTTGAGCTTGTTTGCCTGTCATGCACTGCAGCTGCTCTGTTTCAAATCCATTTTGAGGTATTGCAGCTACAAATGTTCCCTTAGTAGCACTTGTGTGGTCACCTAACAGTACTCCTCTTAGACCTTCCACCCTTTACCCTCTTAGATCTCTCTGGCCACTCTCCCTCAGATTCTGACAGATATGGATGGACAATTTCCTATGTTTTCTCCTGCCAGTCTGGTTGATATGGGCATCCTGAGACAGTGTTGCAACTGCCTCTTTTACGTGGACAAGCCTCTACTACTACCACCTTAGGAACACAATTTGTGAAAGATGCAATTACATTAAGAACCTAGAGTCTGCTCTCTCTCTCACAAGCCAGTATATCTGGCACTGAGAAGGTTGTCAACAGAAACACCACACCTCAAACACCACCCACACGTACACAACACACACCCACATATGTGGAGGTCCTCAACAAAAATATACCCAAACAAAAAGACCTCAGAGACAAAAACACACGTAAAATCTACTGCCCACTGCACCACACACAGTCCACAGACCTGTCTCTCACATTCACTAAGGCCTAAACATAAACCCAACATATTAGTCATAGGAGTCTCCATTGTGAGACACACATATATGCCCCTCAGCTAGCTGGATAAGGAGAAAGTCATGTTTAGTTTTCAGGTGCTAGAATCCACCATATCACCCATGCACTCAAGAGTCTCAATAACAGGTACTGTTATGACTTTGTCATAGTCCATGTTGGCGTGAATGAATGTGATATGTACTTCCCTGGAATATATGAAGACAGACATGTTCAAGCTTGCTGAATGTGTGTCCCAGGCAAGTATGTACCTAGTCTTAAGAAGCATTGTACCATCACCCAGAATACCGCCTCAATACAAACAGAAAATGATTGAGTTTAATAATTGTCTTAGTTTCTGGTGTCATTCCAAGAGGAGCCAGTATCTGACAGCCTGGGAAGACATGATTGACAGACCATGATGCTCTGTCAGAGATGGCTTGCATCTTTCTCCCTTGGGCTTCAGGCAAAGGATCTTGCCTCTCCCATAGTGCCTTTTTTAGGCAATGCCATGAGGTCAAAACTACCAATGTGAAAATTTCATCAAAATGCAAATTAAAGGTCATGCTGCTAAATGCTAGAAGTTCAGACATGAAACTGCACTCATTACAAGCATTTTTCACCCTGGACGATGCTGACATTTGTGCAGTCACAGAATCTTAGCTCAAAACTGCGGAGAGTACCCTAGCCAAACCAGGTTACTCATCCTGTCATACATTCAGACGCCAAAGCTTGGACAGCTAAGCAAAAGGTGGTGGAGTTGCAATATATATTAAAGACATACACACCTTCAGGCTGGTCAAGCAGTGTGACACACAGGAGACACTCCAGGTGCAGTTAACTATTGACAAAGACCCCTATTCAAATCATAGCTAGCTACAGGCCCCCATCTTTGACTCAAAATGCCCACTCCCAACTATCTGGACCTCTTCGACTCTATCAAGATTCAACCTTTTACCCTGATCCTGGATGACTTTAACTAGCCAACCATAGATTGGAAGAACTACTCATGCCAAAACACAAATGCCCAGAGATTCCTGGATATAATTAATGCAAATGCCCTGGACCAGCTGGTCGATATTCCCCACAAGTGGTGATAATATATTGGACTTGGTATTAAATAAGATGATTGCTCACTGCAGTTTCCCTACAGTGTCATCCTCCCTGGTAAGATTCAACCACAAAGCGGACACTTTCAAAGTCACCATCTCCCCTGCCCCCCACGCTAAGGTCAAACTAAAAAGACTCCTCCAGAGCTGATTACAACCTCCTGAGAGAAGGTGTAAACAGTGTCACATCCCCCTCCTCCAGCGGAACTGGCACATATGTCCAAATCTACACCAAAGTACTGTACTAGCATTTATATAGCTGCATGGAATCAGGACTACCCGACAGGACAAAATCCTCCTCCTCAAGGAAGAGTAAACCTGTCTGGTGGACATCTGCAATAAATAAACTCGATAATAAAAGGAAACATTTGCTGTCCAGGACCAAGAAGTAGCAGGTGCCTAATTGGACGCAATCTCTCCTTAGCCTGAGCACGCAAATAACAGCACTTGTGAAATCCTCTAAAGCAAACTGAGTCCAAACTGGCCACGTCTACTAAAGACAATCATAAGGCCTTCTTCACATATCTCTACAGTCTCAAAGGAAGCACTCAGATCTGCTCAGAAGTGGTGGTTAAGGACACCACATACACAAACGCTGCAGATACAGCCCGTTTGCTGGCAGACAGGTTCAGTGAAAACTTCATCTCTCTGTCCCCCCATCAGTAAATCAGGACATCCCCAGCACCGGCCCCCTTCCCCTTATCTCTAAGGAGCAAGTTATCACTGTCTCTCAAAAACAAATAATACAGCTTCAATGGGCCCCGATAACATCTCAGGTTGCATCCTACATGAACTCAGGCAGGAACTTGCATCACCATTAGGCACCCTACACAACCAAAGCCCAAGTACTGGCTTCATCTCAGCCAAGTCAAAGACAGCCACTATCATCTCTTTGCACAAAGGTGGAGCTTTCACATATCCAGGTAATTATAGACCCATCAGCCTAACTAGCCTGATCTGCAAGGACATGGAACAGATGATTATGGACTTCATTAACAAGGACATTGGCAACCTCCAAAACACCCAGTCCCACACAGTTTGTTTTTGTCAGTTGGAGGTTATGCCTGTTAAATTTGATTGACTTCTTTAAGACAGTCGACAAAGCCATGAACGATGGGAAGATGGTACCCACCACCTACCTTGACCTGGCCAAAAGCCTTTGATACTATTTCCCACTCTGGTGTAATGGATAAACTTTCTCAACTAGGCATCAGTCCGTTTGTTACCAGATGGATAGCAAACTGGCTCACTGATAGAACCCACCTAATCAAAATAGGGGAAGACACCTCAAGCAGTAGACCCGTAATCAGCATTGTACCCCCAGGGATCGGTCTTGGGGCCTCTGTTGTTTGGGATATACTATTTTGGGGTGCAGGCCAAAACCAGTGGGCTGTAGTTGACCATGTTTGCAGATGACTGCAAGCAGGGGGCTGTCATCAATTCCTGTAGTGATGTGGACATCCTCCAAGAGGGTCTAACCCAAACAAGTGACTGGTGCCAGAAACATGGCCTCATACTAAATGCCAGAAAATGCATCATTATTCTCTGGGGAGAGTGACATCCCCACAAGTTATCACATTAATAATAAGGATTCTAAGCACGCAGTCAGTTGTGAAGGACTTAGGCACCCAAGTTGATAGCAAACTGACTTTTGACCACCATATTGCCTTGTTGAACAGAAAGCTTTCTATATGACCCATCTCATAGTAAGGGTATCTCATCCAGGGACAAGAGGGTCATAACATCACTGTATTCTTCACTTATAAGACCCATTATTGAGTACAGTGCCCCTTTTGCAATGTACCTCACAAAGCAAAAGCAGCATCTGGCGAGACCACAGAGCTTCCTCACCAGGAGAATCCAGGACCTGAAATATCTACCCTACACATATAGGCTAATAGCTCTGTCCCTCTACTCAGTCTCATGCAGACTCCTCAGAGGTGACCTTTGTCTGGCATACAAAGCAGTCTCAGACCCTACCCTGTTGTACATCCACAAGTCAGCCTCCACTCAACCTGCTTGCATGTCCTGAATTTGGTCTCTGACATCAATAGGACTCGGGGGGGGGGGGTAGATTTGTGTCCTGGATACTCCCCCTTCTATGGAATATACTCCCTTTTCAGGTAAAACAGAGTACCTCATTAACCCGTTTTAAGTGAGGCCTGGATAACTGGATGGGAAACAGAAAATACATCCCTGGGATTCCACCCATGTCCCTGCTGGACAGGGGCATCAGGTGCTGACTTGCTGGAACATGGACTAAGGCTCAGGGGCAATAGCCTAGTAACTTCCTATGATCCTGTAGTGCTATATGCTATGTGTACATTAGTACACACAGCCGCTTCTAATGACAACCCTGTGTGCATCACAGTGGGCTTCTTGGATCTTTGTTTAATGACAGCCCTGTAGTACTGTGTGCATCACTGTGGGCTTCTTGGATGTTTGGTTGTCTAATGACAACCCTGTAGTACTATATGCATCACTGTGGGCATCACTGTGGGCTTCTTGGACCTTTGACTGTGTAATTAACCCTGTAGTATTGTGTGAATCAATGTGGGCTTCTTGGACCTTTGACTATGTAATGGTAGCTGGGTAGTACTGTGTGCATCAATGTGAGCATCTTGGGCCTTTAGTTAATGGCAGCCCTGAAGTACTGTATGCATTACTGTGGGCTTCTTGGACCTTTGGTTGTCTAATGACAGCCCTGTAGTATTCTTGGACCTTTGTTTAATGGCAGCCCTGTAGTACTGTGTGCATCACTGTGGGCGTCTTGGACCTTTGACTATGTAATGGCAGCCCTGTAGTACTGTGTGCATTACTGTGGGTACTTGGACCTTTGGTTGTCTAATGACAACCCTGTAGTACTGTGTGCATCACTGCGGGCTTCTTGGACCTTTGTTTGTCTAATGACAGCCCTGTAGTACTATATGCATCACTGTGGGCTTCTTGGACCTTTGGTTGTCTAATAACAGCCCTGTAGTACTATATGCATCACTGCGGGCTTCTTGGACCTTTGTTTAATGGCAGCCCTGTAGTACTATATGCATCACTGTGGACTTCTTGGACCTTTGGTTGTCTAATGACAGCCCTGTAGTATTCTTGGACCTTTGCTTAATGGCAGCCCTGTAGTACTGTGGGCATCAATGTGGGCTTCTTGGACCTTTGACTGTGTAATAGCAGCCATGTAGTACTGTGTGCATCAATGTGGGCTTCATGCACCTTTGTTTAATGACAGCCCTGTAGTACTGTGTGCATCACTATGGGTACTTGGACCTTTGGTTGTCTGACAACCCTGTACTACTGTGCACATCACTGCAGGCTTCTTGGACCTTTGTTTGTCTAATGACAGCCCTGTAGTACTATATGCATCACTGTGGGCTTCTTGAACCTTTGTTTAATGGCAGCCCTGTAGTACTGTATGCATCACTGTGGACTTCATGGACCTTTGGTTGTCTAATGACAGACCTGTAGTACTATATGCATCACTGCTGGCTTCTTGGACCTTTGTTTAATGGCAGCCCTATAATACTGTATGCATCACTGTGGGCTTCTTGGACCTTTTAGTTGTCTAATGACAACCCTGTAATACTGTGTGCATCACTGTGGGCTTCTTGGACCTTTGGTTGTCTAATGACAACCCTGTAATACTATATGCATCACTGTGGGCTTCTTGGACCTTTGGTTGTCTAATGATAGCCCTGTAGTACTGTGTGCATCACTGCGGGCTTCTTGGACCTTTGGATGTCTAATGACAGCCCTGTAATACTATATGCATCACTGTGGGCTTCTTGGACCTTTGGTTGTCTAATGACAGCCCTGTAGTAGTATATGCATCACTGCGGGCTTCTTGGACCTTTGGTTGTCTAATGACAACCCTGTAGTACTGTGTGCATCACTGTGTGCTTCTTGGACCTTTGTTTAATGACAGCCCTGTAGAACTATATGCATCACTATGGGCTTCTTGGACCTTTGGTTATCTAATCACAACCCTGTAGTACTGTGCGCATCACTTCGGGCTTCTTGGACCTTTGTTTAATGACAACCCTATAGCAATATATGCATCATTGTGGGCTTCTTGGACCTTTGGTTGTCTAATGAAAACCCTGTAGTTGTGTATGCATCACTGTGGGCTTCTTGGACCTTTGGTTGTCTAATGGCAACCCTGTAGTACTATATGCATCACTGTGGGCTTCTTGGACCTTTGTTTAATGGCAGCCCTGTAGTACTGTGTGCAGCTTCATGGACATTTGACTAAGTAATGGCAGCCCTGTAGTACTGTGGACATCAATGTGGGCTTCTTGGACCTTTGACTATGTAATAGCAGCCCTGTAGTACTGTGTGCATCAATGTGGGCTTCTTGCACGTTTGTTTAATGACATCCCTGTAGTACTGTGTACATCACTGTGGGTACTTGGACCTTTGGTTGTCTAAAGACAACCCTGTAGTACTGTGTGCATCACTGCGCACTTCTTGGACCTTTGTTGTCCAATTACAGCCTTATAGTACTTTATGCATCACTGCGGGCTTCTTGGACCTTTGGTTGTCTAATGACAGCTCTGTAGTACTATATGCATCACTGCGGGCTTCTTGGACCTTTGTTTAATGGCAGCCCTGTAGTACTGTGTGCATCACTGCAGGCTTCTTGTACCTTTAGCTGTCTAATGACAGCTTTGTAGTACTATATGCATCACTGTGGGCTTCTTGGACCTTTGGTTGTCTAATGGCAGCCCTATAGTACTGTGTGCATCACTGCGGGCTTCTTGGACCTTTGGTTGTCTGACAGCCCTGTAGTATTCTTGGACCTTTATTTAATGGCAGCCCTGTAGTACTCTGTGCATCACTGTGGACTTCTTCGACATTTGGTTGTCTAATGACAGCCCTGTAGTACTATATGCATCACTGTGGGCTTCTTGGACGTTTGGTTGTCTAATGCCAAACCTGTAGTACTGTGTGCATCACTGCGGGCTTCTTGGACCTTTGGTTGTCTGACAGCCCTGTAGTACTGTGTGCATCACTGTGGCTTCTTGGACCTTTGATTATGTAATGGCAGCCGTGTAGTACTGTGTGCATCAATGTGGGCTTCTTGAACCTTTGGTTTTCTAATGGCATCCCTGTAGTACTATGTGCATCACTGTGGGCATCTTGGACCTTTGACTGTCTAATGGTAGCCTTTAGTACTATGTGCATCACTGTGGACTTGGACCTTTGTCTAATGACTGCCCTGTAGTACTATGTACATCACTGCAGGCTTCTTGGACCTTTGTTTAATGGCAGACCTGTAGTACTGTGTGCATCACTGCAAGCTTCTTATACCTTTAGTTGTCTAATGACAGCCCTGTAGTACTATATGCATAACTGTGGGCTTCCTGGACCTTTCGTTTTCTAATGACAGCCCTATAGTACTGTGTGCATCACTGTGGGCTTCTTGGACCTTTGACTATGTAATGGCAGCCCTGTAGTACTGTGGGCATCAGTATAGGCTTCTTGGACCTTTGACTATGTAATAGCAGCCCTGTAGTACTGTGTGCGTTAATGTGAGTTTCTTGGACCTTTGTTTAATGACAGCCCTGTAGTACTGTGTGCATCACTGTGGGTTCTTGGACCTTTGGTTGTCTAATGACAATCCTGTACTGTGTGCATCACTGCAGGCTTCTTGGACCTTTGGTTGTCTAATGACAGCCCTATAGTACTATGTGCATTACTGTGGGCTTCTTGGACCTTTGTTTAATGACAGCCCTATAATACTATGTGCATCACTGTAGGTTTCTTGGACCTTTGATTGTCTAATGATAACCCTGTAGTACTGTGGGCATCAATGTGGGCTTCTTGGACCTTTGACTATGTAATAGCAGCCCTATAGTACTGTGGGCTTCTTGGAAATTTGATGTTCTAATGACAACCCTGTAGTACTATATGCATCACTGTGGGCTTCTTGGACCTTTGGTTGTCTAATGACAGCCCTGTAGTACAGTATGCATCACTGCGGGCTTCTTGGACCTTTGGTTGTCTAATGACAGCCCTGTAGTATTCTTGGACCTTTGTTTAATGGCAGCCCTGTAGTACAGTGTGCATCACTGTGGGCTTCTTTGACCTTTGGTTGTCTAATGACAGCCCTGTAGTACTATATGCATCACTGCGGGCTTCTTGGACCTTTGTTTAATGGCAGCCCTGTAGTACTGTGTGCATCAATGCAGGCTTCATGTACCTTTAGTTGTCTAATGACAGCCCTGTAGTACTATATGCATCACTGTGGGCTTCTTGGACCTTTGGTTGTCTGACAGCCCTATAGTACTGTGTGCATCACTGTGGGCTTCTTGGACCTTTGATGTTCTAATGACAACCCTGTAGTACTACATGCATCACTGTGGGCTTCTTGTACCTTTGGTTGTCTAATGACAGCCCTGTAGTACTGTATGCATCACTGCGGTCTTCTTGGACCTTTGGTTGTCTAATGACAGCCCTGTAGTATTCTTGGACCTTTGTTTAATGGCAGCCCTGTAGTACTGTGTGTATCACTGCGGGCTTCTTGGATCTTTGGTTATCTAATGACAGCCCTGTAGTACTTTGTGCATCACTGTGGCTTCCTGGACCTTTGACTGTGTAATGGAAGTCCTATAATACTGTGTGCATCACTTTGGGCTTCTTGGACCTTTGACTGTCTAATGGTAGCCTTTTAGTACTATGTGCATCACTGTGGACCTGGACCTTTGTCTAATGACTGCCCTGTAGTACTATGTGCATCACTCCGGGCTTCTTGGACCTTTGTTTAATGGCAGCCCTGTAGTACTGTGTGCATCACTGCAGGCTTCTTTATACCTTTAGTTGTCTAATGCCAGCCCTGTAGTACTATATACATCACTGTGGTCTTCCTGGAGCTTTGGTTGTCCAATGACAACTGTGTAGTACTCTGTGCATCACTGTGGACTTCTTGGACCTTTGCTTGTCTAATGACAACCCTGTAGTACTCTATGCATCACTGTGGACTTCTTGGACCTTTGGTTGCCTAATGACAGTCCTGTAGTACTGTATGCATCACTGCAGGCTTCTTGGACATTTGGTTGTCTAATGACAGCCCTGTAGTACTGTATGCGTCACTGTAGGCTTCTTGGACCTTTGGTTGTCTAATGAAAACCCTGTAATACTATATGCATCACTGTGGGCTTCTTGGACCTTTGGTTGTCTGACAGCCCTGTAATACTGTGCGCATCACTGCGGGCTTCTTGGACCTTTGGTTGTCTAATGACAGCCCTGTAGTACTATATGCATCACTGTGGGCTTCTTGGACCTTTGTTTAATGGCAGCCTTGTAGTACTGTGTGCATCAATGTGGGCTTCTTGAATCTTTGTGTAATGACAGCCCTGTAGTACTGTGTGCATCACTGTGGGCTTCTTGGACCTTTGGTTGTCTGACAACCCTGTAGTACTGTGTGCATCACTGTGGGCTTCTTGGACCTTTGGTTGTCTAATGACAACCCTGTAGTACTGTGTGCATCACTGCGGGCTTCTTGGAACTGTGGCTGTCTTCTTCCATTAGCGTTCTGCTGTATATGTTGTCTGAAAGTCTGTCTCTCTATTAGCAGGGCTCACCCCTATGCAGTTGAGGACACTATGCTGTACCTTGAAGACACAGTAGAAGAGCACCTACCTCTAATTGACGTTTTCTGATGGCTACAAAAGAGTTCTAACACCAGTCATATTGACTCTGCCTGTTTTTGATTCCTTGGGTAAATAGATGGGACTGGATTATTATTGTAGCATTCGATTAGAGGAGAGATGGAAAAAACATGAAGAAAAGAAAAAAATGCTTCCTTTGACGGTACAATGGTGGAATGTGGAATGTGAGAGGAAGTACTAAAAATCTCTCTCTTGCACTAAATTTGTATCACATAATAAATTGGGAAGTTCATTTTTATGTTTAGTTTTTGGAATGTAGCTAAGCAAAACGTTATGCCCAACAGGGTGAGCATTCCATGGCAGTAATAGATCACTCTGGAGCAGTGTCAGGCTTTCCCGTTTATGAGAGTCCCTTTATTTCCCTGCAGCACCCACCCTGAAGAGCATTGTTGCACTAAGCAAATAGGCTAAGTACCTTTGTATTTGTTGTATTATTTGTGTGTGTATTGATATATTTTTGAAGTAATACTATTCCTCTGTCTAACGATTGAAAGTTGAGTAGGAAAAGTAATTGCTGTTGGAAGAAGTTGTGTAGCAATTTAATAATGTCTCCACACATGCGTACGTATACACTCTGATACCACGACACATGGGCACACACAATTTACAGTAGTCGTCAAGTCCTTGTGATCAGCTGATCTGATGTCAGTCTTCATTCATTCTTGATGAATGAGACTTGGTTCCAACCCCTTGGAACTGCTGTTATACAGCTCGTGCCAGCCAAAAACTCTCGAGCTAAGGCTTTACCCACATTGCCCCTCTCTCCAGTACCTCAAATCTCATTTACTGCTCTGAAAATAAGACCCATCAGCTGATACTCTCAGCTAAGTGCCTTAATTTTATATATATATATATATATATATATATATATATATATGTGTGTGTGTGTGTGTGTGTGTGTGTATTCATATATTTTGTTAAAACTTTCAAATTTTGCAAGATTGGATACATCTCTCTTTCTTCGATACCCTTGAGTGTGTGTTTTGGTATGAATCGGCCCCTTTTAACCTGATGGTATTCTTCATTGCCATCATTGGTAACTTGTTTCCCGTCTCCTTTTACCTTTTTAGTAACTCTTTGATACCGTCGTTGGTATCTTTTCACCTTTCCTTACCTTTCTTACTTTCTATACCTTTTCAGGTATTTCTTCATAATTGTTGGAAGATTATTTTTTTCTGGCTTTCTTTATCTGTGTGTGCGTGCGTGCGTGCGTGTGTGTGTGTGTGTGTGTGTGTGTGTGTGTGTGTGTGTGTATTCATATATTTTGTTAAAACTTTCAAATTTTGCAAGATTGGATACATCTCTCTTTCTTCGATACCCTTGAGTGTGTGTTTTGGTATGAATCGGCCCCTTTTAACCTGATGGTATTCTTCATTGCCATCATTGGTAACTTGTTTCCCGTCTCCTTTTACCTTTTTAGTAACTCTTTGATACCGTCGTTGGTATCTTTTCACCTTTCCTTACCTTTCTTACTTTCTATACCTTTTCAGGTATTTCTTCATAATTGTTGGAAGATTATTTTTTTCTGGCTTTCTTTATCTGTGTGTGCGTGTGCGTGTGTGTGTGTGTGTGTGTGTGTGTGTGTGTGTGTGTGTGTGTGTGTGGTATTTAAAATATGGCAGATAAGCAAAAGGGCACGTCAGGATTCAGGATTAATGCAATGTCAGGATTGTGGTAGAAATGCTTGTCTGTGTACTTGCTAAAGGATTTTTGACTGGAAACAGACTGCCAGCCTTGCTTTTGAATACTTAGTAATTCTGTACAATTATATATATATATATATATATATATATATATATATATATATATTTTTTTTTTTTTTTACTTAAGACGAGTTTAAGTTCACTACTTCTACTACTTTTGTCTGATCTGATTAATACACAGTGATTAACTAGAGATATATGGACTGAAAATCTTCCACACAGAGAAGTTTCTTACACTGTTTTGATTGTGGTAGAACGATGCCCAATTCAGACAGCCATATTTCTTGTGTTTACTGTCTGGGTGTGCCTCACTTGGATACTGGGTGTAAGATCTGCCAGGGATTCAGTGCCCATACTCTGGCAGAACACAGTAACAAGCTTATTCTAAAATGATTGTTGAAATCCTCTTTTGACGAAGCCCTTTCTAAGTCAGAGTCATCTAAATTGCCTAAGTTGAAGTAAAAAAAAAAGAGAAGCTATTCTGTGCCGACCTCACCTTCGGCACAAGAATTAAAACCTCGTAAGTCACTGGTTCCATCTGTGTCTTCAGAATCAAGGACTAAATTTGCAAAAATGACTGAAAAACAACCTTCGGCACCAATGGTTAGGTGTTCATCTGTATCGACGGTCTCTGCACAGATCTTGATTAATTCGGCACCGACCACTTCGGTTCCATCCTCATCGGCACTGACAATTTTCTCAGCACCAGCTTTGCTTACCTCCCATTCAGTTCCGGCTTCCCCTACTGCTCAGCAGTCTACAGTGCTGAAAGTCAAAACATTTCTACCTCCCAGGACTAGATATTCCCCTTCCGTGGACCCATTTTTTGGTCAGCTCCCCAACACTTTCATTGATAGGCCAGAGTCTGTCTCTGGAATTTTGATTTGTTCATCCAGAATTCTTTCTGAAGTGGATGTGCTTAGATTGGTGGACCAGTTTTGGTGGCCAGGGGTCTTCCTGCACCTACGCAGACCTCCCTCCTTTTCACAGCTGAGGCATATTCTCCCAGGACTCCCCCGGACTTTCCTCCTCCAACCTCCTTTCTAGTTTTGGAACCCACTGATTCAGCTATCCTGGTCCCAGCTGTCTCGGTGCCAACAGTAGACCATACCTCAGCACCAGGGTCGTCTCTGATGTTTTCGGCAGCTTTGGATCCATTGTACACTCAAGATCATGGTTTGGTTGTTGGTTCTGGGAGCTTCAGTATAATTCCGGTTGTTAGTATGGCACCATCTTTGGCTCTTGGGGCCGTGGCAGTTTCGAACCCTCCTGCAGCTTCTGTTTTGGAGGGCGGCTTATCAGAGCAGGGTGTGACCCCTGCTCTGAGGTTGTCTTTCTCTGCTCTGGGCTCCCATCCCTCTTCAGGTAGGCCTCCTTCCAGATCATGGAGAAAGCTTTACCCTCAGCGAGCTCCATCTACATCAGTGTCACATTTTGTATTCTGCGGTTCGCAGCTGCCACGTTGGGACAGCAGGCACCACAGCTGCAAGACATCCTTGTTCAAGGTCCCTCTTCTTCTGAGTCTTCCTCAGCGATCCCTAGTGAGGAGTCACCCCATAAGAAGACTTGCAAGTGGAGGCATATAGATTTTTCAGAAGAATCTTGTCATGGACGACGCAGACTACGATGAATGGGAGGGTACCCCCCATGAAGATGTCTCCTTTGGGGAGACATCCCAGAAATCCTAAAACAGAGCAGTGATTGGAAGTTCTCAAACCCATCCTCTGAGGAGTGTGTGTTCTTGCAAGCTTTTTGTACCCACCCATCTGCTTTCTGGGTGACTTTACCCGCTGACGACCTTATTAAGCTTATCGTACAGTGGGTGTGGAAGGCTCCTGATTCCATAGAGTCGATTCCTCAGAGAAAAAATTAAATTTTGTCAACCCCAGAAGACCAGTCACACTGGGGAAAGGGTTTAGCAGTAGATGATGCTATGGTGGTGGCAGCAGCCACTAAAAAGGATCTTGCAGAGGAAAGTTCTACTCTCCATCCTCCTAACCGAGAGTCTCAGGCGATAGACAGGTTTGGGAAGTGGGTCTTTGTGTCATCGACCTTTGCTGTTAGGTTCATGAATTTCTTGGCACATTTCACTAGACTCCAAAGGGATCTTATAACTGAGCTTTTGGATACTCTCACAGGAGCTGTGTCTGACGAGGTGCGGGATAATGTTATCTCTCAGCTTGCTACCCTGGAATCTATTTCAAACTCATCCATGTGGCTTATTGCCCATGCAGCTGAAGGAACATCTAGGGCAAATGGATACAGGTGTTGCCATAAGGTGCCACACCTGGATGTGCTTGTGCAACTTCAGGGAACCTTTCAAGTCTTCCTTTGTCAATGCTCCAGTTGACAGTTCTTCCTTGTTTGGTCCCAAAATTAGAGAGAGACACTAGCCAAGTGTGAAAAAGACAGAAAGACTATTTCTGCTGTGGGCATTTTTTTATCTGCTTGATCTTTTCACCTCCCCAATGAACAACAAATGCAGCAGCTGTTTTGCTCTAATTCCCCTGCATGGGGAGTCTCTGAGAGATGTATTCCTCCTCAGTTGGCCCCCAGGACTGCTTTGTGCCTTTTCCCCTACTCCACTGAATCCCAATTCTTGAGGAAGGCCCAAAGGTTGAAAAGCAAAGTAATTCTCATTTCACCGTATTGGGCCTGTCATGTCTGGTTCCCTTTCCTTTGGCCTCACCTAGTTCACTGGCCTTGGATTCTGGACCCAGTTCCAGATCTGCTGTCTCACCCACAAGGATTGGTGCATCCCAATCTACACAATCTCAAGCTGACGGTTTGGTATCTCCAATTTCATTAATTGCGAGGCAGAACAAATTACCTTCTTCAGTACAAAAGATTCTTCTGGCTTCTCATAAAGTGTCCACTAGGAAAGTCTACCTTAGCAAATGGAAGAGATTTTCAATTTGGGCTTGTAAGAACAATATAGTCCCTTTTTCAGCACCAGTTGATAAGGTCCTGGAATATTTAGCTTCATTATTTGAACTGGGAGCTTCTACTTCTACCATTAAAGTCCTGTTAGCATCTGTTTCCAGTTTTCACAACAGATTTGATGACCATACTTTGATGTGTCATTGTTTATGCAAAACCTTTCTTAAAGACGCTTTACATCTAAAATCCCCATTTAAAGATCCTATAGCGCCATGGGATTTGACTCTAGTACTACAATCTTTAGTTTGAAAACCTTTGAGCCAGCAGCTACCTGCAATTTCACATTTTTGTCTTGGAAGACTTTCTTCCTGGTGGCCATCACTTCTTCCAGGAGAATTTTCCAATTACAAGCTTTATGTATGAAACATCCTTGTATCATTTTTCACAAGGACAGAGTGTCGCTAAGAACCAGTCTGTCCTTTCTTCCCAAAGTGGTCGCAGAATCTAATATTAAGCAGACTATAGATTTGCCTGTCTTCTTTCCAAATTTTTCAAATAAAGGTGAATACTGCTTACATCTGCTGGACATCCACAGACAGTTGCCTTTCTACCTGGACAGAGCAAAACTATCTAAAAAGTCAGACCAATTATTTGTATCCTTTTCGGGCCCCACTTTCGGTAAACCAGTCTCCAAAGTTACCTTATTGAAATGAATTGGGGATTGCATTACCTTTGTCTACAATCAGATTAAACTCAAACTACCTGCACCAGTTAGAGCACATTCCACCAGATATGTATCCACTTCAGCTGTCTTTCATTCCAAGGAGTCAATGGAAAAAGATATGTGCAGCTGCAACGTGGGTCACTCCTCATACCTTCATTACTCATTACAAATTAGATATGGTCTCCAGGGGAAGCGCATCCTTTGGCTCTGTAGTACTTGGGAATGTCCTTCCTTAGGGCCACCTGGGGATCTAAAGTAGATGGGCACTCTGTCCCATTCATCAAGAATGAATGAGGATTGACAACATCAGATAAAGAAGTGATGTCCTTACCATAACGTTCCATCTGTGTTGTCGGTCTTCATTCATTCTTGACATCCCAACCTCCTGCCCCCACCAAAGGACTTGTGGAGGATCAGATCTTTGTCCTGGAAGTTTGTAGGGTTCTACCTAAGACAGGGCTTCTGTCTTTTTCCTATACTTAGGCTGCAAACTCAATCTGAGGTAATGAAGAGTGGGGCCTTGTGGGTAGAGCCTTAGCTCGAAAGTTTTAGGCTGGTACAAGCTGTATAATGACCAAGCTGGTTCAGAGGGGTCAGAACAGAGTTCCATTCGTCAAGAATGAATGATTTGACAACCCAGATGGAACATTATAAGGACATAACTTCTTTTTTCTCAGCAGCCAGTATTGGTGACCATTGCTGCTGTACTCAGTTCTAGGATTGTTGTTTTTCTCCTTACTAATCTTGTTTAAAAAAAGAACCAGAAATAAAAAGTGCAAACAAAAGGCAGCTTAAAAAAAGTTTTCATTTTAGTAAGCTGTCATCTTGCATTTTTCCAGTCCAGTTCTTTTTGTGCTGAATTTTTCAAGAAAGCAAATGATGGCTGTATGAAGTCTCGGTGTTAACCCAGAATGTGTGTGCTTGTTTTTCTTTGTCCTTTCCTTGACGATTGATTTCCCTGCTTTAGAACACTGTGTCCATTTGGTGTTTATTATGTGAGGATTCCATTTTGTAATGTTTATGAGCAACATCTAGTGCCCTAACTTCATGTTGGCAGTATTTAGATCAGGCACGTATACTTTGCATCTAACTTGTTGTGGAGGTGACAGCACGCTTGCATACTTCTCATTCTTCAGAAACAATTGGTTTATTTAAAGAAAATGAATTTGCTCAGCTGTTGCATTTACAGATGAGTTACCTCTGATTAATATTGTAATAGATAATTGTACAATGGCCAAGTGTTTTGTAATGCATACTTCTCTAAATTGCACATTCAATTATGAGGGTTTCTGTGCTCAGGAATTATTCTTGTCCTGTAGAACAGCAGTGTTTGATTTGATTATACTGAGTTATGTGGGTGAGTGTGTGTGTGTGTGTGGGGGGGGGGGCTTGTGCTTGTCCTCCCACCCCCATTAAAACTTTGTTTTTAGTCATTATTCCAAAGTTGTGTCAAACAGCTTCTTTATTTTACTCAGCTTGGCTTGTGCAGGAGCTAGACTACTGTATCCCTCAGATGCCACTTGTAGTAAGTAGCCCGACTACTGTATCCCTCAAATGCCACTTATAAGTAACCAGATTACTGTGTCCCTCAGATGCCACTTGTAAGTAGCCTGACTACTGTGTGCCTCAGATGCCACTTGTAGTAAGTAGCCAGGCTACTGTGTCCCTCAGATGCGACTTGTAGTAAATAGCCAGACTGCTGTATCCCTCAGGTGCCACTTGAGTAAATAGCCAGACTGCTGTATCCCTCAGATGTCACTTGAGTAAATAGCCAGACTGCTGTGTCCCTCAGGTGCCACTTGTAGTAAGTAGCTAGGCTACTGTATACCTCAAATGTCACTTGTAGTAAGTAGCCAGACTGCTGTATCCCTCAGATGCCAGTTGTAGTAAATAGCCAGACTACTCTTTGTCCCTCAGATGCCACTTGTAAATAGCCAGACTGCGCTGTCCCTCAGATGCCACTTGAGTAACTAGCCAGACTGCTGTGTCCCTCAGATGCCACTTGTAAATAGCCAGACTGCTGTGTCCCTCAGATGCCACTTGTAGTAAAATAGCCAGACCACTGTGTCCCTCAGATGCCACTTGTAAGTAGCCAGACTGCTGTCCCTCAGATGCCACTTGTAGTAAATAGCCAGACTGCTGTGTCCCTCAGATGCCACTTGAGTAATTAGCCATACTGCTGTGCCCCTCAGATTCCACTTGTAGTAAATAACCAGACTCCTGTATCCCCCAGATGCCACTTGAGTAACTAGCCAGACCACTGTGTCCCTCAGATGCCACTTGTAGTAAGTAGCCAGACTGCTGTGTCCCTCAGATGCCACTTGAGCAACTAGCCAGACTGCTGTGTCCCTCAGATGCCACTTGTAGTAAATAGCTAAACTGCTGTATCCCTCAGATGCCACTTGAGTAAATAGCAAGACTACTCTGTCCCTCAGATACCACTTGAGTAACTAGCCAGACTGCCATGTCCCTCAGATGCCACTTGTAAGTAGCCAGACTGGTGTCCCTCAGATGCCACTTGTAGTAAATAGCCAGACCGCTGTGTCCCTGAGATGCCAATTGTAAGTAGCCAGACTGCTGTGTCCCTCAGATGCCACTTGTAGTAAATAGCCAGACTGCTGTGTCACTCAGATGCCACTTGGGGTACTAGCCATACTACTGTGTCCCTCAGATTCCACTTGTAGTAAATAGCCAGACTCTTGTATCCCTCAGATGCCAGTTGTAGTAAATAGCTAGACTACTGTATCCCTCAGATGCCACTTGTAGTAAATAGCTAGACTACTGTATCCCTCAGATGCCACTTGTAGTAAATAGCCAAGCTGCTGTGTCCCTCAGATGCCAGTTGTAGTAAATAAAGTCATTGATGATCCAATATATATTCAGGTAGTGTAATGTACTAGTTACAGTTTCATGCTGTACCTTTCAAAGTATTTAAAGATTTCCAAACCATTTCACAGATGTAGTTGAAACTATGACTTTTTGGGGCATTGTTTAGAACATATAGCAGGCAGATGGGAGAGTAGCATATTAGGTAACTTTTGTGATTCCTTGTGAAATAATTAGTGTAAAGCATATCTGCTCTTGACTGCTGTCACAATCAGTAGTTTTTCCGTGCAAGTGCCTCAATCGAAATGCCCATTGATTAAATTTGTAGGTACACCCTGCCTATGTTTACTTAGTTATCTACTCCTAGTTTCTACTTATTTACTTGCCTTCTTATATTTACTACACCAAGCTAGCTACTGTTTGTGCTCAAATTATTTTAAGCCCTTTAGGTGTGTTACATCACTCTTTTTTGTAGCGATGTGTGCTTAATTTCTGTTTTTGTTTCTCCTAGTTATGTGCAGTTGTCGTTGCTGTAGTTGCTGTAATGTATGTCCTTGTAATAGTTTGCGACATGCTGCTCTTACAACAACTTCTTTAACAAACAAGTCTTGCACAACCTTAGCAGGTGTAAAAATGGTCTTGTGGATCAGTGCTCTAGAGAATAAATATGTAGTGTGTAAGAATAAAGAATACTGCATGCACAAACGACTCGAGTTAATGTTTTTTTTTTTTTTTTAAGGCAAATAAAAAATGTGAAGAGGCTCGTCAGGAGAAAGAAAGTATGGTAATGAAGTATGTTCGTGGAGAGAAAGAGGCCCTGGATCTTCGCAAAGAGAAAGAAGTGCTTGATAAAAAACTCAGGGAAGCAAATAAAGAAATAGAAAAACAAGCCTGCAGGCTACAGCAAATTATTCAGGAAAAAGGACGATTACAACAACTTTACGAAATAAAGGTACTGTAACTGGGCATAATGTAGAATAAATAATTAGAAAAGGTGTATGAAATAAAGGTACTGTAACTGGACATAATGTAAAGAAATAATTAGAAAAGGTATATGTAGTAAAGGTACTGTAACTGGACATCATGTAAATAAATAGAAAAGGTATATGAAGTAAAGGTACTGTAACTGGACATAATGTAAAGAAATAATTAGAAAAGGTATATGTAGTAAAGGTACTGTAACTGGACATCATGTAAAGAAATAATTAGAAAAGGTATATGAAATAAAGGTACTGTAACTGGGCATAATGTAAATAGAAAAGGTATATGAAGTAAAGGTACTGTAACTGGGCATAATGTAGAATAAATAATTAGAAAAGGTGTATGTAGTAAAGGTACTGTAACTGGACATCATGTAAATAAATAATTAGAAAAGGTATATGAAATAAAGGTACTGTAACTGGACATAATAGAAATAATTAGAAAAGGTATATGTAGTAAAGGTACTGTAACTGGACATCATGTAAAGAAATAATTAGAAAAGGTATATGAAATAAAGGTACTGTAACTGGGCATAATGTAAATAGAAAAGGTATATGAAGTAAAGGTACTGTAACTGGGCATAATGTAGAATAAATAATTAGAAAAGGTGTATGTAGTAAAGGTACTGTAACTGGACATCATGTAAATAAATAATTAGAAAAGGTATATGAAATAAAGGTATTGTAACTGGACATCATGTAAATAAATAGAAAAGGTATATGAAATAAAGGTACTGTAACTGAACATAATGTAAAGAAATAATTAGAAAAGGTATATGAAGTAAAGGTACTGTAACTGGATATAATGTAGAATAAATAATTAGAAAAAGTTTATTTACTATACATTGATACTTACAATGCATCACAGGACTTTTTCAGTTATTGTTATGTTTTGTCAAGAGTGCTTTTTTAATTCTATATTTAGAATCTACAACTAATACTTTCCTATACCTTTCAACTAATCATTGCATAATATTTTATTTTCTCAGTTTCAAGGTTGTTGAAGTAGATTAATGTTACTTGTAATGGGTTAATGCATTTCTTATAAAGTCCATTTATGAAATCCAGCCGTTAGAGTCGTTGCAAACTTCGAAATTTCTCTGTGCCACAGCTAGGTTTGTGGGTGCACTGCTCTTCTTTTTTGCCATAAAATTCCCAGCTGGAACAATCCTTTGTTAACTGTATTGACATTCAGAGTTCTGTAAAGATAATTTCTTCTCACTTTATGTGGACTTTTCAGAAATCTCTTATTTTAGTGGTGGAAAAGAAGACTGATGTTTTTACTGTCACTTTTAATGTCCTTCCTAAGATCACTGTTGCAGTATTCCAAACTGTTAAGTTACTTAGCCAGATAACCTTGACATTCTGCCACGGTACCAATGCCAAAATTTTTCATAGTCATGTGTTCGATGTATGACCTAAGCCCATGGGTGTAAGGGTACATCAGCAGTCATATGAGTAAATCCTCAGACTCTCTGCCATTCCGAATACAGGTTTTGCACCCGTCTGTCTTTTTTGGGCATTATCGTTGGTACCATTGACTTTCACTAGTTCATATTAGTGCCCCATTGTGGAAACCTTCCTTATTTTTTCTCAATTGACTTGCTCTTTGTTGTTCTGTTAGATGTCAGCCAGGAGGGAAAAGTGAGATAGCAATAAGCAGATTGCAGCGAGGACCTTTACTCCTAATGGTTTTTCGTCTCGGGTGGAGAGCATGATTATAAAAATTGTATGATCTATCAATCATTTGTTCCAAAGACTTCAAGAACATGGCTTCCGTCTCTCAACACTACGTGGAAACTCAGCACTTTAATTACTTCACCCAACCCAAAATAGTGGAACCTCCTACCCCTGACATCCCACTCATTCAGAAGAAAAAAATTTAAGAGGCCTAGACCTGATATCATGACTACTTGGTTGGACTTGGATGTACTCACACAGGTTTCAGAACCTGCAGTATGCCCAGCACCTGCTCAGACTCCCACTACCCTGACCCCACCAGAGGCCATTATGATGTCTGAGGTTCGCATTTCCAAAACAACTACAGTTACTGATGATGAGAAGGGGAAACCCCACTTAATCATTTCCAAAGGACTGAAAGCCATACCACAGATCCTCAATAGAGAGCTATTCCAGGATTGCTCATTGAGGTTCATGGGGCCATACCTCAGCATTTAGTTTCTTCTCCACAGATGTCAAGGAAAAGGAGTGGATGGATTTTTTACAGGGCCTGTATAAGGCTGTAATGGTACTCGGGCCTCTGTCCTTTGCGGGGTCTACCCCAATACAGATGTTCTTCGTGTTTCACTGTTGCAGTCATCACATTTTGGTTATCGGCTTGCAGTAGCCCTCAGTCTGCCTGATTATCAAAGTCTTGGGTCCTGCGTCGGTTGCTGTCTCATCTTCCATGACGTCAGGTAATCAGGGGTATAAAGCATGCAGCCGACGCCATTACATTAGTCTTTCTTGCAGTGCGGTGCCTGAAGCAGAAGCAGTTCGCAAGTGCCGGTCGGCCGACTCCTGAAATTTTTGTTTTCGAGTTTCAGATCCGAAGTCTTCAACTAAGCTAAGTACCCCGTTAGGGATCCTTTTTCTTGCTCTGAACCGATGACAGTAAATGTTAACAATTGTATTTCTTATGGAAAGCAAATACCTCATAAAGATTTTCATTCGTACTGCATTCCTTGCTTATGCCCAGACCACGACATACCTCGCTGTCAGTTTTGTGCCTTATTCAAACCTCATACTATTCGTTGTCGGTTCATTTACACATCTAAATATTTTGATACTCTGTTCAGTTATCCAGAAATGGCTTCAGTAAGCACCTGACTACTGACATTCTGAAAAAACGCAAAGATAAAGACAGAGACAGACTACGTAGGTCCAAAGCTGCCGACAACGCTTCTCCTAAGCTAGTCGCCAGTTCGCCTGTACTCAGTGAGGCGCTTTCGCAGCCCCTGATATCCGCTACTTCAGATTTACAGGCCTCTACTGAGACCCATTCAGAGTCTGGTATGCCACGAGATGCTTCTTCAACTTTGGAACCTGCGGATGTCTCTACTTTGGATGGGTTCGGAGCCGCTGTGCAGGCACTGGCTTCTGAGGATGTATTCAGGCCTACTGACTTGCATATTAAACCGACGCCATCTTCTTCTTCAAGGCCTAAAACTCGATCCATGCCTAGAAAACCAATGGCCAGACTGCATGGTCAGGCCACTATGCCTAAAAAACAAATGATAATGGCTGAAGACCTTATTGCTTTAATTAGGGGAAGCCATCCTTCCCCCTCTAAGAGACCTAGGACTGATTTTCCTTCTGATTCTTTTGATCAAGATTCTGAAGTTTCTGTTTTTTCTGATGACCAGGATTTGCCCTTATCTACCTATGAGGACTCTGATGCAGAGGACTCCATTCCCTCTGCTTCAGCTCCAGAGAATTTCTCTTTTGGTGAAACCTTGCATAGTCTTAGGGAGCATTTTCTTTGGGAAAGCCAGGATTACTCTGACTCCAAAAAGAGGCTTAGGGAATTCTTCTCTTACCTCAACACAGGCCTTTAGCTATCCCTCTTGTACTGGACATTGTGGATGATGCCTTCTCGGAATCTAGCCTGGCCCCAGACTCTCTACCTCCTGCTCCCAGAAAACCTGATAGGTATTACAGAGTACCTGACTCTCATAAGTTTCTCTTTAAAAATCCTGCTGCGGATCCTGAGACCATTTCACAGGGACCCAAGGGCATTAAGGCTGCTACTGCCAAAACCCCTACCCCCTCTGATAGAGATTCCAGGGTGCTGGATAGATGGGGTAAGACGGTATACACGTCTGCAACCTTGGCCATTAGGGCCTAAAACTGCCAGTTTCATATGTTAAGTATGAGCAGCATATTATTGGATTGCTTAAACAGAAAATGATGTTGATTCCTGACTGTGCTGAAAATAAAGATTTACAGGATTTAATGCATTCTGCTGAACAAGTTGGAAAACATACTTTGCAATGTGGTTTTGATTCATTATAGGCATCTTGCAGGGCTGCTGTCACTGGGTCTGTACTTAGAAGGCGTGCAGTCTTTGCCAGATCATGTTAAAGCTAAATTACTGGATGCTTCCTTAAACCAAGACCACCTGTTTGGCAACAAAGCAGAAGAAGTACTTAAAAAGATAGAGGAAAAAGCTAAATCTATGCAAACTGTTAAAGGCTTCCTGCAAGTACAGACTCTGAGATTTAGTAGGCATTGACCCTCTAAGAATTGGTCCTTTCCTGCCTCTTCCAGGCCTTCTCAGTCCAAACGCAGAACCAGCAGAAAACCCAGGCTTCAGTCCCAAGGTATTCACATGCCTAAGCAGTGGGAGCCTCACACTTCCAAAGCAGGGAGTAGTAAGACCCCCCCCACATGGTAAACTGTCTCAGTGACTTAACTTTAAATCTTCCAAGCCTTGCTCAACTGATTGTTCCTTTGGGGGAAAGATTGCCCTGCATGCAAAAAATTGGGAACTCATTACCCAGAACAAATGCGTTTTAAATATAGTTTCCCAAGGATACAGATTTCAGTTCCACTCCTTACCAACCCCAAACAGTTGGCCGGACCTACCCCCAAATCAGTGGGTAGAGGCTCAAAAGCAATTGATCTCTCTTTTAAGCATCAGGGCTATTCAGCCTGTCCCAGAAGAAGAATGTGGGCAAGGTTTCTACTCAAGACTTTTCCTGGTACCCAGAAAACAAAATTCCTGGCATCCTATCCTGGACTTGTCTATCCTAAACACATTTTTCGTAATCCCAAAATTCAAGATGCTAACTCTTCATCAGCTGCTTCCCATGCTAGGCAAATAACACTGGATTTAAAGGAAGCCTACCTGCACATCCCAATAAGGGAATCTTGCAGAAGATACCTATGCGTCAGAGCAAGCTACATGCACTATCAGTTCTCTGCACTGCCTTTTGGCTTATGTACTTACGCCCAGGGTATTCACAAAGTGCCTAGCTCCAGTCATTGCATTTTGCAGGCAAAGAAATATTCAGATATACCCATACCTGGACAATTGTCTAATTCAGACAGAAAGCCAGGACATACTATTAAATCATCTGGCATTTGTAAAGAAATTGCTAACTTCTCTGGGGTACACTGTAAACGAAAAGAAATCTCATCTTGTACCCTGCCAGCAAATTGTGTTCCTGGGAGCAAGCTTGAATGCAACTTCCCAGATGGCCTACCTCATGCCAGAGAAACAAGTTCATTTGACAGTCTACTTCAAAACTACTGGCCACAAAGACCCAGCTATTTTGCAAGGAAAATACTTCAAGCCCTGGGGTTCATGGCCTCTTGCATTCTACTAATTCCATATGCAAGACTGCATATGAGGAAACTACAATGGTATCTAAAAAGCCTATGGTGTCAACATTCTCAGGATCTAGAATCATTGATTCCTATCATACCTTGTCTACAGGTAGAGTTCCTTTGGTGGGCAGAGGCCCACCACCAGAACAAGGGACTGCCATTCACTCTACCCCTGCCGCCCAAACCCTAACAACAGATGCATTAGATTATGCATGGGGGGCTCACTTGGCAGGGCAATGCATTCAGGGCAAATGGAACCCAAATCAAATGCACTTGCATATCAGTCAAAAAGAAATGTTAGCTGTACAGAATGCTCTGACAGCCTTCAAGGACCACATTCTTCCAGGACAATTATTGGTAAAGACGGACACCACCACTGTTGTGTGGTACATAAACAAGCTGGGGGGAACCCACTCCTACCCTCTCTGCAGACTGGCCATGGCTTTGTGGAATACAGCCTTGAGCTACCAAGTGCACCTACAGGCTCATTTCCTGTCAGGAAAGCTAAATACACTGGCAGACAACCTTAGCAGAAATCTCATGGACCCACACGAGTGGAAACTGAAACCAAAGATATTCAACATGTTGAGAAACAAATGGGAGACCCCAGAGATAGACCTGTTTGCCTCCCCACAGAACTACCAATTGGACAAATTCTGCACAAGGACTCCCCACAAACAAGCTTGGAAAGTGGATGCCCTGTCCTTCACCTGGAAAAACCTGTCAGTTTATGCCTTTCCCCCTCTGCCTCTCCTCTCCAAGGTACTACTAAAGGTCAAACAGGACAAACCAAGGACAGTACTGATTGCACCAGACTGGCCATGCCAACACTGGTACCCCCTCTTGCGCAGTGTGTCACTGCTGCCACCATGGCACCTGCCTCAGACCCGTGCCCTGCTGTCCCAGCAGGAGGGCCAGATTCTGCACCCACAGCTTCAAACCCTGAACCTGGCAACCTGGCTAATTACCTGATCTCTCCGTTACCATCCCTCAGTAAGCAAGTGATGGATGTCATTGTGGAGGCAAGGAGGCCTAGTACTTGAAAATCCCATGCTGAAAAATGGAAAAGATTCTGTTCCTGGAGCCAAACTCAGGGGATGGGCACAGCAGCACCCAATTTACCCCATATTTTTTAATACTTAACTGAGATGCTTCACAAGGGCCTTTCCTTTTCCTCCATCAAAATTCATGCCTCAGCCATTTCAGCTAATTACAGTACAGAAGGGCCAAAAACTTAAGACCACCCAGGAGAGCCCCTACTCCAGCCTGGGACTCCAACTTTGATTTGGAAAAGCTCACTCTACTTCCCTTTGAGCCAGCTGCAAATGCAGAATTGAAATTCCTTTCTTGGTAAACAGCCTTCCTTCTAACCATCACTTCAGCAAGAAGGGTGTCTGAATTACAGGCCCTCATGGCAGTGGAGCCTTTCATCATCTTTCATGCTGACAGGGTGTCCTTCAGGACCAATCCCTCCTTCATGCCCAAGGTGGTATCCAGTGTGGCCCTTAATCAGTCCATTCATTTGCCAACCTTCTTTTCTAATCCACAGAACAAAGGGAAACGAATACTGCACTCCTTGAATGTGCACAGACAACTTAGATTTTATTTGGACAGGACTAAGCCTTTCAGAAAATCTGAACAGCTGCTGGTTGCATTTGCTTCAGGGGCAGAGGGGAAGGCCATTTCAAAGCAAACCATTTCTAAATGGATAGGCCATTGCATTCATTTCTGCTATAAGCACCACGGAAAACCTACGCCACAGGGGACAAGACCACATTCAACTAGGGCTGCATCTAACTCTACAGCCTTTCTCAGAGGTGTCCCTACCAGGGACATCCTAGAAACTGCTACCTGGAGTTCTGTACATACCTTCACCAAGTATTACCACTTGCCAATTTTTTTCTAAATCCAGAGCTGACTTTGCCACTGCAGTCTTGCAGAGCCTTATAGCTGGTCCTAATGCTGTCTAATTACCTCCTCCCATCCTTAGCTTTGGGAATCTAACCAAATGTGATGACTGCAACACAACAGTGAAACATGAAGAACATAGTACAGTTGTGTACACTTACCATAAATGTAGATGTTCGAGTGTATTCACTGTGCAGTCCTGGTTACCCTCCCTCCTGCCCCCTGACATCTATTGACTATACTTCTATTCTTTTTACTGTGCTTAAAGCTTTTTGGTGTATTTGCTTTTTTGTTGGGGGTGTAACCTTGTATATAATTGCTTCCCATTATGGGGGCACCTGACATCTGGGGCAAGAAAAACTGATGTAATGGCATCGGCTGTATGCTTTATAACACTGACTACCTGACATCATGGAAGATGAGACGGCAACCGACGCCGGACCCAAGACTTTGATAATCAGGCCGACTGAGGGCTACTGCAAGCAGATGACCCAAATGTGATGACTGCAACAGTGAATACACTCGAACATCTACATTTATGGTAAGTGTACAGAATTATACTTTTCTCCAACTCCTTCCCAAAAGAAACAGATGATACTACTGGGGGAATGAATGAGAAGATGAATCAGACTTTGATGAGTAGCAGTTGGCCCACTCATTGCATATCCCCTTGCTGGGCCAAGTGGCCTTTGATGATGGTGATTCCCTTTCCCCTGACTGCCATGTTGAAGAGGCTTCATTTGGGGAAACTATATTTAATATGATGAAGCATTGTGAATCGCAATCAAAGTAGATTTCTGAAACTCAACAAAGATGGGATAATCTCCTGGAAGTAGGCACCCCTGCTTCTGCAGCAGTTTCTCCTGTTCTGGAAGTTTTCGTTGATGCTTCTGCATCCACTCCCACAATACCTGAATCTCACCCACCAGCACCTAAAAGGCCTGACAGGTTTAACAGACTACCCGAAGACTTGACATTTCTGTGCAAAAACTCTTTCGTAGACCCATCTGTTTTTCATGTCGACAGACAAGCCGTCTAAGTTGCTTCCTGCTGCCAGTACTCTTCCTTTAGATGAAGAGAGCAGGACAGTGGACAGATTGGGAGAAAAAGATGTATACGCTCTTCACCCTGGCATTTAGAGCTCTGAATTATCAGCCCCAAATGACTAAATACTTACCAGTTCTAGGCATTTTAAATAAAACATTGTTCTCCTTTGAGAATCCTGTTAGTAAACAACAGGCCTTCTATATGGTGGCTTAGGCTTCCTTAGTGGCTAAGCACATCTTAAAATACAGCTGTGATGCAGTAGAAACTTCTCTAGGGAAGTTGCTACAGGTTCTGTAATCAGGAGGTATGCATGGTTACATTCTTAACCCCTCCCAGAGGATATTAGAGACTTTCAAGAAGGCTGCACACTAATCACTAGCTTAACTTAAGCTCTTCCATTGTGAAAAAAGAAACTGAGAGGCAAGAGCTAGGAACTCTTCCACTTTTGGTAAATTCAGCTACTGGATAGTAAATACACTGCTTGGATGCCAGCAAAGAAGAAACTAAATGAGCCTGAAAGAAAATTATTAATTAGTTTACCCCAACCTTTCTGCCACAACCATAATTTTAACTGATGAATAAGATGATTTATTGAAAAGGCTTTTCCCGTTTTAGCATCAGAAGATTTAGGTGCCCATAAAAGGTGTAATGTGGAGACTAGTAAAAAAAATCTGTTTTGTTTTATTTACTTAGTCCATAAAACTCTGTAATTCCCATATAAACATTTTTCTAAAGTTAAAAGAAGTAAACATTGAAAACATGTTCAGTAATAGACCAAAAACCTTGAATTCATTTGCAGTCAATAAATCAGAAAAAATATGTTTAGCAGTTTCTAAGCCTGAGCAGTCTGCTCTGAAACTCAAATAAAAGACTGGAAACATTTCAAGATTTAAACAGATATGAACTGATAAAACTGCAAAAATCAGAGGTCAAAATGAAGAAAAGGCTGTCTGAGTATGTGACTGCTTAACAAGACATGTTTCAAAAAAATGGTAGATTTGGAGGACAGAGCATGCAGGAAAAAAATGTTATTTCCTGTTGTACCAGAGGAACTGTAAGGAACACGCTGGTATTAATTTTATGAACTCACAGATAAGCAACTGGACTGTTATTCCACAGCAGGATTTGTTAATTTAAAGGGCACACAAGAAAGCAACCAAGACCTGTAATTAGTAAAGTTGCAGTCCTACCAGCAGAAAGAATCAGTCCTGACAAAACTTTGGCAGAAAGGTGAAGTATTACAATTTGGAGATAGTGGAGACTTTGTGGAAAATGATTATTCATTGTTCACCAGGCAGAAAAAAAAGCAGTTTTATTGCTTCAGTAAGGGAATGTTGAGAGGCAGGTGTGAAATTCAAGCTGCTGTATCAAACTATCTTCAGAATATTTTTTTTCCCTGGAGGATCAAGGTCATTTGATAAGCTAAGAGGGAAATACAAAAGTTTGTTCAGCAAAAAGTGAGCCATCAAGCAGATGTAGAGTCATTTTCTCATTCTTCTGATAATAAAGCTCAGAGAGAGGCACTGGCAGTGAAATCTTTTCCAGTGTTCCAAAGGAAATTTTTTGAGAGACAAAGAAAAGCACAGGAATTTACTAGAAGAATCAGGAGTACCTTGAAACTGAATCAGAGTTGGGAGATGAAGATGAAGAGGAAAAAGACCAGTAACTTTGAAATTAGTGAGTAAATGTGAAATTACAAAACATCAGTCACATTTGTGAAATATGGCTGTACAAGAAAAAAGTGGAAAGAATAGACTTTTGTTGACTTTGTTAAACGTGGTGGACTGAAACGCTTTTGCTTCACTTTTTCATTAATATTTGGAAGGACACTAAAGGGAGGGGAAGAGGAAGGAAAAGGGTAGCTACGGGTGAAACAGTTTCTATTCCTAACAGTATTTTTAAATATGCGTTGCACAGTAAAGTGTTTTTCAGATATTGTTGTATGTCATAAAGATACTGAAGTAAACAGATGCCTTTTTCTTTCTTTTTAGTATTAAGAAATGTAGGCATTACAGTGCAAAAAAAGAAAAAAGTTGGACAAAAGCATTTTTAAGTTAATGGGCTGTAATTTTGCGGTGTTGATGTAGGGGATAGGGTGTAAAAGTACATGGATCATAACATATGTACAGCTGCTATGTTTTCCCTTATTTTACATAGGTAAATGTCTGGATTAAACCCTTGGTTTAATCTTTTAATTGGTTTTAAGCTGAAACAAGCAAATAAAAGTACACTGAATATAATGAAAAGTTTTCTTCTACCAATAAATGTTCAGCATGACTGTAGAAGCCTGTAGCTGAGGGCTACATTTTTTTCTTATGTTTCCATTGAGACAACTTGATTCTAGGGCAATAAAAATCCAGATCCTTGCATTTTTTGAGGCTGAAAGTTAGTTTTCTGAAAGCATGTAAGTTTTTTTCACATTTGGGAGGGGAGTAAAGATAAAGCAAGAACAGGCAGCAGTTAGCGTAAGTAGGAGCACAAGCAGAAACATGCATCTTAGCATGGATAACCTTAACATTTAAGTCGGATAATACCTGTGTATGCAGCTGTGTATTTGGGGCAGTTATTCCTGTTAGAAGGGTTAAGCCTTCATTATTTGAATATGTAAATACTTTTGCATGTTTGTATTAAATTAGTATGTTTTGGGGATGTTCAGAGGGGCATTTTTTTAGGGTGTCATTAAAACTAGAAGTCTTGTAAAATATGACATAGATTCAAATGGAGAGGACAATAAACAGCTGTAGAAAAGAGGGTCTGTATCACATTGTCAGTCTCTTAAAAGTTTGAACGTCATATGGTTGATACCATATGATTCAACTTTTAAAAGTTTGAACGTTTCAACAGAGATCTCCATACAGTGCAGAATGGGAAGATTTCCCTTTTCCGCACTGTAATGCGATCTCGGAGTTTGAATATTTAAAGATCGGGGGATGTGGGGGGTGCAGAGGGGGTTTGCCCCCATGCTTAAACCGTTCAGGTAGGTTTTTCTTTGGTTTATTTTTTTTAATTACATTTTCTAATTTTTAAAAGTTCGATCATATGGCGTCGACCATATGATGTTCGAACTTTTAAAAATTCGATTATGTAATATACATGCTAGAAAAGGTAAACCTGGCAAACATTACTTGGTGCATGTAACACAAAAGCTATTAATAGACATATAAAACACTGTCATATGTCATAGGTGGGAATAATAACATTTTATCATAATGGCGATTCTTTCCATATTATCTTGGATTATGAATAGTCTCTCAGGCATGGACAAAAAGGAAAAAGCATCGAATTAAGAAATGAGTACAAATAGCAGTGCTGCAGGGGATGCACTTGAAAAGAAATAGATGTATGAATTTGATAAAGGATTTCAGGATGATTATTCGGTAGATGATCAGCGACAAATGAGAAGAGGAGAACTTAAGTTAATTGCTAGAGGAGCTCCAATAGTGGTAGAAGAGGGGAAATAGATAATTGAAGATTTGTGGTAGTAAGAGGCTGCTGATAAGGGAGGCAGATTACTCTGGCTTGTATTTATATTCCACCTAAAACTGCTATTATGGAGCTTAAAAAATTGGGAGAAATAATTAGTATTCAGCAGGGAATATGACTTGTAGGTGGGAACTGGAACTTGATTTGCAACAGTTGGGATGTAGCTGCGGGGCCTAGAGGGGAAAATCTTACAAAACAGGGTAGATTTCTGAAGAAATTTCTGAAAATATTTGGTATAAAAGATTGAATTCAGTACTAGGAACTTTGGGAGAATTTACACGTTATTCCTCAAAGTACAGTAACTAGATTAGGTTAGATAAAAAAATATATTTCACAGGAACATGTGCATTTAATTGAGGGCCTTAACACACCTCCAATAGCTATTTCAGATCATACTCCAGTAACAACTAAGATAAAAGTAAAGGGTAATGAAGTAAAAATTAGGCACAATGTTTTCATTCCCTTTAGTTTTGTACACAGGCCAGAGATATTTTATCTACCAGGAAGCTGTGGATAGTAATAAAGAGATAAACGATTTTTGTAGAGGAAGGGAAGAGGGCAAGAGTCAAGTGGTTTAAATTGTTACTTCTATTACAAGGTGGTTTAGGATTATTTGACTTGAAGGGATATTTTAGAGCTACACAGTTAAGGCTCTTTTACATTAAGTAGAAAACTACAGATCAAAGTGGAAAGAGATGATGATGAAGCAGGATGGAAATTGAAGAAATAAGGTGAGAGGGATTTTGGATGCAGATTCTTAAGGTGCATAAGAACTGTCATACAGAATGGAGAGATGAAAGAGGTCTGAATGGAGAGATGAAAAGTCAGCAAGCAAAGGGAAGTAGTAGTGCTGAAATTGAATTCATCCTCAAGTCTTGGTGATTACCTTCATGAGGTGGACCCTGTTTTGTAAAAAAATATCACCAAGGTGACACTTATATACCGACTGTGTATTTATATAGCATATATCATGGACAGAAGCAGGTCAAAAATTAACAAAGATAGCTGGGTGCACAATACCCAGGATAAAAGAGTGCCCAATCCTGGTAGGCGCACTGGTGCTAGGACGGGAAAAAAATGACAATATAGAATTCTCAAAATATGGAAACATTCCTGCAGTGGGGCCAGGCCGGGCCCAAGGGAGGATGGCCCCACTGTTGTAGAAGGAAGTAGCAGTCCACAAAAAATCACATACTGAGAGGCCAAAGAAGAGCCATAAAGATTATAAAGTGGACTATTGAGTATAAGAAAGAAATTGTGTTACTATTATGCAAAAATCACAGAATGTCCAGACAAAAGATGTACAAAATGATTGCAGGAGAAATTTACAGGAAAGAAAAACACTTCTACAAGAAAAACTGTCAGAAGCTTCAAATGAAAATTTGTGTTCATTAATACAACAGATTTGTGAAAAACAGTATATAGATCAAGAAATTTTGAACTGTTTGGAAAAGGAAGCATCTGAAGAAGTGGGAAAATATAAACAACAAAACCAAGAGATATTTAAAAAGTATATAAAAGAAATATGTAAATGGGAAAGAAATGGATTTGATATGGTGCAGTATTTATGCAAAGGACGAAGCCAAGTTAATCAATATAAAGAAGGTAGCCCCAAAGATATTTGAAGAGAAATTCATGCAAAGGCATCTGGTTATGGAAAATTTCACAATAAAAAATATCACAAAGGTGGAATGTAGAAAAGAAGATTAGTAAAGTAGAAGTTAAAAAAAATAAAAGTTGAAGAAAAGAAATACAGGCAAAGAAATCCAGACATGGAAAACTTTGCAATACAAAAAATAAGACAGAGAGGAAAAGTAGAAAAGGAGATTAGTAATGGAGAAGTTAAAGAAATAGAAATTGAGGTTATGGAGTACCTGCGAAGTGAAGGAAAATCTAATTCAGAAAGCACCACAACAGGATAGAGTAATAGATGTCCAAATTAAGGGAAACCAGTCGAGCAGCAAACAATTGGTCAGGCACCATATCAAGATAATTTGGAGCCTTCCACAAGAAACCAGTATAAATGTTCACTTGAAGCTAGACAGCAAGGGAAAGAACAAGAAACTGTGGAAACTCTGATGCAGTCAATGTTGAGGAGTGATATGACAGTGAGTTCCCATATGATAGAGCAATGGGTGGCATGGCACAGGATGAAATTGAAGAGAATATGCTACAGGAAGATGCTGTAGGACCTTCTGTAAAATACCTGCTGGAAATGGAAAATAAGGGATGTGCCCTCAGTTTGGAAGAAAATGAGCTAAGAGAAGAGTTGCGTGATTTAATAGACATAGCCAGATACATCAAGATCAGTGAAAGAAATAGACTGCAGAAGGTTAATAAAACTCAAAAAGTCAGAAGCTTGTTAAAACAAATAATTAGGGCTGTTCACAGAGATCCTTACGATTTAACAGAAGTAAACATGATATGTTACTGTGCAGCTAAATTAATAACTTATAAAGTTTTACCACAAGAACACAGGGTAGTGAGGGAAAGGAAGGGGAGAAATTGAATACCATCATGGAAATATCGAACAGAGAAAACTATAAAGCAGTCAAGACAAGAAGTGTAAAATACTAAGAAAGATGGAGATGATAAAAGCAATGCGCAGTATTAGAACAGACCAGGATCTGTGATGCATGATCACAAATAAAATAAAAATTTCAGCACAGGCGGAAAAACTTAGGAAGATATGAAGATAAATATAAAGGAAAAGTCCAAAATAAGCAATTTATTGATGACCCAAAAAAGTTATATAGGGAATTGAGAAACAAGGTAAAAGGAATTGAAAGACCATCAAAAAAAGAAAAAAAATCAATACATTTTGGAGAAATATCTATGAAGGTTCTGTGGAACATAACAAAGATGCTAAATAGATAAATATGTTAAAGAAAGAGGAAGAAGTTTAAAGTCAAACTATAAGAAATGGGATGAAGTAACAGCTAAAGAGATTGAAGTAAAGTTAAGAAAAGCTTCTAATTTGAAAACCCCAGGCCCAGATGCAGTACCTAACTTGGCTAAAAGTATTAACACCTTTGCAAGAAGATTTAGCCATGAGTAAGAACTGTTTATTTGTGCACTCCAAACAGACACCAGCCTGGCTAACAACAGGAAAACAAATGCTCCTACTTAAGAGTGAACCTGCAAGCTACCCTTAAAATTGTAGCCCAATAACTTGCCTTCTGATGACGTATAAACTGTAAGTGGAAACTTGATGCCGATAAGAGTTTCTAGTCATTTAGAAGAAAACTCCATTATGGCAGTAGAACAAAAGGGCAATAAAAGAAAGTCATATGGAACAAAGGATCTTTTTTTCTTAGTCATAGAACTGTAAAAAGAGGAAGAATCTAAGTATGAGATGGATTGACTACAAAAAAGCATTTGATAGTATCCCACATTCATGGATAAAAGAGTGCTTAAAAATGTATAAGATACATCCTACACTGATTGGCTACATTACAGTGACTGTGAAACAGTAGAAGACCACTTTGCAGTTAAGCCACGATAAAGGACAAATTGTTATCCCAGGGATAAAAATTCAAAGGGGGATATTCCAGGATGACTCTTTGTCATCGCTGCTATTATGCCTTGCCCTTAACCCATTAAGCTGTGTACTTAACAGTTTAGGTCATGGCTGCAATTTGGCTCCTAGAAAAAAGCAAAGTGTAAAGTCTTATCTTCTTTTTGTTGATTTAGAACTGTATAGGTCATCAGATGAGGAACTGAAAGCACAACTGCAAGTTGTTAAAACTTTTTCAGGTATAAGAATGTCATTTGGTCTTGATAAATGTGCAAAAGCAACCTTTAAAGCAGGGAAACTGCAACACCAAGAAAACATCAGTTTGGGACAAGAATGTGATATAAAAGAACTTGAGCAAGGAATATATAAATATTTGGGAATTGATGAAGGATCAACAATGAAACAAGCAAATGTGAATAAAACTTAGTAAGGAATATTTCAGAAGACTTAAATCAATCATAAAAACAGCACTGACGTCTAGGAACAAAATCCAAGCTACAAACCAATTTGCTCTTCCCTGTCCTAACATACAGTTTTGGAGTGGTTGACTGGCCCCAAAACGTGTTGGATAGATTAGATAGGAAAATAAGAAGGATGCTTCATGCTCACTAAATGATTTATAAAAATCATTGCATACCAAGATTATATATTCCCCGTTCTGAAGGAGGGATAGGCCTTCTTGAAATTGATTACATGTATAGATCTGGAGTTGTGGGACTCCACACATCTGCTGACCTCACAAGACCCAAATGTAACGAAAGTTTTGAAACATGAGGAAAATTAATCTAAGATTACTTTTCTGCTTAATCTAGCAGAAGCATATCGGCATCAAGCAGGAATGGAAATCAAGCCAGAAGTAGATAAACATCAGGCAGCACCTGAATGTGCCAAAAAACAAAAAAAAAGAATATAAGGTGAAGGACCAGATGAGAAGGCAAGAAATGTGGAAAAAGCAAGTTTCAAGGATAGAAAACCTCTGGAAGATCCTCCTGTTGATCAGGACCGAACACAAGAATGTTTAAGGAGAGGCGAGTTCAAACCAAGAGATTAAAGGTTAATATTACAGTGTCCATTGAGCATGTAGGAGAAACAGACAAATTTAGGTTTTGCAAAACAGAATTGGAAACAGTTGCTAGTTGCGACTTACAAATGGCAGGAGGACTATATACTGAAAGGTATAGTAATGTGGTGAAACTGTTGCACTGGGGATTGTGCAAACATTATGGTACTGAAGTGGCTGTAAACACTGGAAACATGAGCCACAAAGCATCATAGAAGATGATGAAGCTTACATCACCTGGGATAATCCATTACCAATAGTTCAAAAGAAAGAGGCTAGAAAACTGGATATAGTGGTCCGAGAAAAGAAGACAAAAGTAGCATTGATCATTGAATTCGCAATACCCAGTGACTACAGTGTCCTGCATACAGAAAGACACAAAGTTATAAAATATCAGGATTTGCAAGCTAAAAGGAGAGGAATGTGGAAGATAGATACCCAGATAGTTCAAATAGTAGTAGGAGCAATGGGTCTTGTAAATAAGAGTCTACAGTCATATTTAGATGTGCTACTAATACATGCAACTCTGTACGAATTGCAGGAGGAGTCATTACTGGGCACGTTGCGGGTGTTGCGGAGAGCATTTTTGGCTGACATCAAAGATTGAAACATTACTAATTTCATGAACTTTATTAGTACTTTGACATAGGAATGAGGTCCAGTCCTGGCATGGTGTTAGAAACCCAAAAGATGTGGAGAAATGAAAAAAAATATTCATAAAGTAGCAGAAAGTATTCTAAGAACTAAGCCAATGCAGGAGTGGAGAAAGGAGATTCTGTTGATAGGGAAAACTGCAGTTAGGGTTACTGAGAAATAGGCAAGAGGACACTGGAATTTACTGGAAGAAACTGGCAAAGGAACCAAGATATCGGGAGCAAATAACTAGTGAGGAAAAAGTAATAAGAATGAGAAGAGGCCACGAAGACATTTGGACTGCAGGCTAGAGACTGCTTTCCATATTAGATTGATATTGGAGTGTAAGCAAAGTGAAAGGGATAGAAGGTTCCTAAGTAAAAGACAAGCACTGGAGTTTAGTTTTTAGTGACTTTAGAGCAGAAGCTGCTATTAAAAAGGATAATTAGGTTGGCATATAAAATACTGCGCAATTAACTATAGGAACCAATCAGGCAAGATTAGAGAAAATTGGGAAGAGAGACTGGATAAGCAGTTCACACAGAAATATTGGGAAGGCATATGTACCTCGCATGGCTCTCAAATATGCAAAAAAAAAAAGTCTAAAAGATTTAGGATTTTTGCTTGGAAGTGTTTGCATAGGTATTTATAGCACAAGCAAAATGCAGACAAATTTTCTTCCAGCAGATGTCAAATGCTAGAGGTGTGATAAAGAAAGAGGGAACTGGGAGGGTATGTTTTAGGAGTGTAATGAGCTGGCACACCTTAAATATTCCCTACAGAGTACTCTGTCAGAAATAGTGGGGAGCAAATGGGTGTATCTAAGGAAAATTTTTTTTAAGCTGGAATACGGGATCTGAATTGCCCGGACATAGTAAGACCTTGTTAAGTTTAATTCTAGTTGCTGCCAGAAAAGCAGTCACTGGAAAATCAAAGTCAAAACCAACTGTATTTAAAGTAGTAAATATTGCAACAGAGGTAAAAGAACAGGAAGTGGGATCTTTATTGAAGGATAGGAGCAGATGGCATTAAAAAAATGGAAATTGTGGAACAATAAATGCAAAAATAAAAACCTTTTTGAGCAGAAATAAGGTTTAAGGGAAGATAGGAATTGACCAACTTATACAATTTTGGACTGATTATATTGTAAAGAATGGATTCACTTTATAATTTCGAAATACTAAAATACTGAATTTTAGTATCTTGAGACTGTAAAGCCGAAAGCCCAAAAAAAGACACCCACAACCGCAAAATTCAAAATCGCAGTCATTCGAATACACACACATCCATACAAACAAGCACACGTACACCTACATAATGACACTACAACACACACAAACACAACACAACAAAAACACACCTACCCTACCTATAAGCAGGTGGGCAAGCCCCCTCCACCCCTCATGTGTGGGATTGTGCCACCCCACCCCCGCTACTTATGTATACCAACTCCGAGGTCGCACTAAACACACAAAACCCACCATTACACACACACACACACACACACACACACACACACACACACACACACACACACACACACACACACACACTAAAATCCCTACCCAATACACTTAGAAGAACACCACTTACCTGAATCCCCAGCTAAATCCACAAACCGCACCACACGCCAAGAACACGACAAAATGGCAGATTCGACATTTCCGCATTCAACATTATGCAGTTTCGGGTAACTGCACTTTCAACTTTATAGTCTCTAAATACTAAAAGTTGGTATTTTAGTATTTCAAGATTATAAAGTGAAACCAAAGAAGAACATATGTGATGTGTGATGTTTAACTGTGAACATGTTAATATGGTGGTGTCTTTTATTTAAACGTAAGTTTAACTGTATTACAAGTGATAATTCAGTAAAGGTGTTAAAAAAAAAAAGTCAAAACCGTTGGATTGTTCTTTAAGCAAGGACCTGTTTGGTTGGGAGGCTGCTAGCCATTTCAGGCAATTGTAAGAACAAGGTAAAATTATGAAGGAATGTAGACAGATATTTGTTACTTTGGTGCCAAGATGCATAAGCAATTGCAGTGAAAAACTGAATTTCTTCACTCACAGGGTATCTAGGACTACTGATAAGGCCAAGAAAATGCCTAGGAAAAGATTTTGGGACAAACCAGACAGAGACTCTAGATCTGGGAGGGTTCTGTACCCATACAGGTCTGCTTGACTACCCTCTGCCACACCCTACCCCCTTGGTCCATTTCTTCCCTTGTCCAAAAGGCTCACCTCATCTCTGAAAAAATGGTTACCCATTACCTCAGAGAAATGGTTTCTTTCCTTCCGTTGAAAATGACTTGGAAAGAGCTTCCTCCTTTCCTTGACATTCCTCCTCCTCCACACGATCAGATACATCTACTCTATCCTATCATTCAAGCCTTACACATCTACTCTATCCTATCATTCAAACCTTGCTTGAGCAAGGTACAAAAGATCCATTGCCGCCAGAATATGTGGGAAAATGTTTCTATTCCAGACCTTTTCTTGTTCCAAGAAAAGGAGAGACTGGAGACTGATAATGGATCTTTCTACCCATTATACTTTTTGTACGTCCCATTTTTCAAGATGTTTTCTTTGTAAACTCTGCTTCCACTATTTCTCTTTCTGCCTCGAACCTTCTTGGGTCTCTGGATCTAAAGGTTGCCATCTCTCCACATTCATATTCATCTTGCTTACAAGACATTTCTGACGTTTCCTACTGGCTCATCACACTTTTAGTTCTCTACTTTGCCTTTTGGACTTTCTTCTGTCCCCAGAGACTTTGCACAGTGTCTTAAATCTGTCATAGTTTACTGCAGGACTCGGGGGAATCCAGATGTTCCCATATTTGGATGACCTTTTACTGCAGGCACCTTCTCAGAAGGTACTCTTGACTCATCTCGATTTCACCTTGTCACTACATCGGTGCTTGAGGTTCACAATCAACCTAAAGAAATCCACAATGAAACCAACCCAAGACTTAGACTTCTTAGGGTGCAGACTAAATAGTCAACTCAAGCAGGCTTTCCTACCACTTGGCCAAGTACAAAAAATAACCAGTTACTTCCTTTCTCTTCATCGTTTTGCCTCTCCCCTCTTAGCTGGCCAATTTTTCATTTCTCAGGCCTCTACAGGCTCTACTCAGTCATATGTCAGTCGTATGGTTCTGTGAAAGGTTTTGGCTTTGTAATCCCAGCTATATGTCAAGGTTATTTGGCAAGATAACACAGCAGTTTGGGATACTACAACAGTGATCAGTAGGACAGCTGTTATGGTACGTTTTTGCACAGCTGTATGTTTTTGCACAGCTGTATTTTTTTGAGAAGGCGAAAGGCCAAGGTACCAGATATTAAATAATTCAACATTAGAGTGAACTACTTGGCTCCATGATGTGTTCTTGAATTTGCATTTGGTTTGTTGCTCTAATAGTGTTTGCTGTAATTAAGGAATATGTATCCATTTCCTCCCAAATTCCTTCCATAACTGCTATGTAAATGCAGTAATTATAGTCATGGTTTTACATTCTCTGATGGTGCCATTTTATTTTTACAATTTAGTAACGCGAATATCAACATTTGGAGTGGAGAATGCTTGAAAGGATAGGGTGGGGGTTGCTTTTCAGTCAGGCAATGGATTGGCTGTACATGTATGTTATATTGGCTAAATCTCTTATCTGGTGTGTGGAGGTCCATCCTCATCAACAGTAGGAGTGAGCTGCTGGCCTTTGGTCATTTTGGCATCTGAAACTTTCCCAGGCTAATAGCTCCTTCTGTGTTATATGTAATAGTTTGCAAACTGGTTTCCTTTCCAAATCTTTTTTTGTTGTGTGTTAAGCTAGCTTCCATCAAATGTCCAGAGGCTGTGCTAGTCTGGTCTGGGCAGTCCTGTGATGGTACAAAATCCCAGAAACATTGGGGCAGTTAGTGGAGGCAATGTACAAGGACCAGTGACAAAAGTATAGACAGTGTTTGGACTCACAGAGGAGTCCATTTGGGAGGGGGGGGGGTGAGTGTGCATCAAAGTTCAGTTTGAGCCCATTGCTTTTCATACTGATGGACTACCTTAGCAAATGGGTCAGAGGGTGCAGATGAACAGATCTTCCATATGCAGATGATGTGGCATTGCAAACAGACTGAACAAGCACTTCAGTAAATGGCTGGAATGCAAAACTGAAGGCACATGAGATGTAACAGAGTACAGTGTAACACAGTGGTAATGGCACCAGATGGAGAAATCAAAAGAAGATGAAAATTGAGGTAGAAGGGAAAATAGTGGAACAGTTTAACTGTTTTAAGTGTCTGGGAGGGGTGGTTCAGGAAAAGTGAAGTCTCAATGAGGAGGCCAAAGCTAGAATTAAAGGTGCTGCAGGAACTGGCACAGAGTGTCAGGGGCAGTGTATGACAGACAAATGCCAAAGAAACTGAAAAGTAAGGTGTGCAAAATAGTGGTGAGACCAGTACTACTGTATAGTACAAAACCTGTGCAGTGCAGGTAGAGCAGCCGAGGAAGCTAGACATGATGGAGATGAAGTGACTGAGATGGTAGGATGCACACAGCGTGATAGATGAAGAAATGAGGACACCAAAGCAGATCCCAAGTTGCTTCAGTTGTACAGATGGTCAAAGAGAATTGATTGTGGTGGTTTAGGTATGTACAACAAAGCAGAAAACAATCTGGCGAAAATAATTGAGGACAGAACTGAAGCAGGCAACAGGAAGTGAAGGTGTCCAGCAAATAGATAGATGGACTGTGTAAGAGAAGGCCTTCGTCATTCAAGCACATGACTAGAATGAGTCAGACATTTAGCATGACTTATTCAAGACAAGGAGAATCACACAGTTAGTATTCAGTACCTCATAGCAGACTATCTAATTATTCCAAGCATTATTCCAAGCATTAATGGACTTCCGAATGTGCATAAAAATCTTGAAGACCCCCCCCGATGCATCCCCTCATATCAGGTAATGGGTAGACAACAGGGCCTGTTTCTGTATTTATATAACAGGAACTGAAGAAAGTTCTACATAAGGCACTAGCGGTAATCAAGGACACCGGACACTGTTTAGAAGTACTTCATGATTATACCAGTTGTTTGGAAAATGCTATAAAACATCTGATGGTAACTGCTGGTGTGCAAAGTTTATTTACTGTTTTTCCCAACAATCATGGCATTCGTGCCATTAAGAGTTGTCTGCAAGAGAAAAGTGAATATGACAATGATATCATCAGTCTTACAAGTATGTTACTGAAACTCCTACTTGAGAACAACATTTTCATATTCGATCAGAACATCTACTGGCAAAAATGGGGTGTCACCATGAGCACTCCTTTGCAAACAACTATGCCAGCCTAGTGCTGGCAAGCTAGGAGAAGCACACATTTTTAACAACAGTCCCTTTTCATCGGCATTGAAGTTTCACAAACGTTTTATCAATTATATTTATATGGGATGGTTCCTCTGAAGAACTGAGTCAGTTCATTCAGTATCTAAAAGCATCGACAGATTTTCTCAAGTTCACAGTGCATGAATCATATGCTTGGATACATTATTTACATACTAGTCTTCACAGGAAAGAATGTTGGAAGAACAACTCCATCTTTTGTACTAGTGTGCATCCACAGTGCATCTTCCCCAACATTTTGAAGAGTCCGTTTGTTAGAACGTCCAGACTCTGCACAGCGGATGATGAATTTATTCAAGCCACTGAGAGTGTAGGCCATCAGTTCATAGATAGAGGTTACACAAAACATGAGCTGGAAAGAGACAACTGCAGTAAGAAGCATGAGAAAGACAATGCTCAGACCATTTTTCTCGAAGAAAAGCCCGATTTCTGTGAGCTCAGGCAATAATGTGATCACATCCAATCAGAAGCATTGAATTGTATTTACATATGCCAGTGACATCAACTATGTCTGTGATATCATCAAATATAATAGGAAAATGTTGACAACAGATACAGCAATAAAGGATATAGTAGGACATGTACTATCATTCTGTTTTAAACAAAATAATAATCTGAAGCAGCTTTTATGCTTCATTTCCCAGATGGACAACATAACATCTGAACTGGTACTTATCCATGTAGGATGTGTACATGTTGCAAGTGTATTTCCAAAAGAAGTGAATTTATACACCCAATATTTGGAAACAAATATGCCCCAAGAATATATCCTGACTACAAAACTAGAAACGTGGTTTACCTTGCTTGCTCCAACTTGTATAGCAGCGTTTATGTATGAAAAACAGACAGACAAGTTGAAAGAATGTATTTCAAAGTGCATGAGTGACATCTGCTTAGGAGACTTGAAGAATGCTCTTGTAAAGCACATCTCCATCAATCCTGGCCATAATTTTCTTTTCATGGTTTTACAAGTTAAAGAAGAAAGTATGAGGAGAGGCAACATCATGGACAAAACGGAGCTTGCAAAAATGAGATGGATTGGGGAGCTGCAAGCTTGATAAACCACCTGACTTGAATGTGAATTTGCCTCTTAAGACAGCCGTTAAAGGGCGCAGGCTGCACAGATGATCCTGACTGGTTAAAATATCTCCTTAAGTGGCTTTGTCATGATTAGGCCTTCAAAGCCAGACACTTATGGGTGTCAGTAATTTAACAGGTTTTGATTTTATATCCTCTTTTTTAAATGATTTTACTTACTGAGCATGAGTAGGTCTGATGAAGGGTTAGTGTTAACCCAAAATCGCTCATCATCTTTTTATTTTTGTGTTTTATTAAAGTTTATGACCTTCACCGTGGTGATCAAACTTTTTTTTTCTCTGTTGCCTCATTAATTCTACAGTATCAAATTTGGTCGCTGTTTTTGTAACATATATATCTATCTACATACACACACACACACATATATATATATATATATATATATATATATGTGTCACACACAGATATACACACACACACACACACACACACACACACACACACACACACACACACACACACATCTACACACGTGTGTGTGTGAATATATATATATATATATATATATATATATATATATATATATATATTTACACACACACACGTATGTCTACGTGTGCGTATATACATATATATATGTGTGTGTGTGTGTATATATATATATATATATATATATATATATATATATATATATATACACACATATCTGTGGGTCTACTTTACGTAACCGAACAGCCACATCACTGACTTTCACTTTGCCGAGATGACAGGAATGAAAAAGCAGAAGACCAGCATCCAGAACATCGACTTTCCACTAGAGGTAAGTAACCGCTTGGCCATCCCCAAAAAAAAAAAACAAAACAAACAAAAAAAAAAAACAAAGTTAAACACAGCCATGTGTAGGGCTTTACTCCCCCACCCCCCCAACCTAAATATACCAACTCCAAGATCGCACTACCGTGGGGGTAAGGGGCAAAGTTCAACAGGATGGCCAAGTGATTACTTACCTCAAGTGGCAAGTCAGTGTTCCAGATGTTGGTCTTCTGGTTTTTCGTTCCTGTCATCTCGGCGAAGTGAAAGTCTGTGATGTGTCTGTTGGGATAAGTAAAGCAGTCCCGTATATATATGTGTGTGTGTGTGTGTGTGTGTGTATGTATATATATATATATATATATATATATATCGATATATATATATATATATATATATATATATATATATATATATATATATATATATATATATCTATATATATATATATATATATATATATATATATATAGGCTATTGACCCAAAGGTCTTTATAAGTCTAGCCATGTGTACCCAATGAAATACTAGAGAAACCCAATATAAAGGATCTTGCTTAAACTTGAGAGCTTAGTTAACAATGACTGTCCATATCTAGGTGGGTTTTGGTTGAAATCCCTGGTATGAATTTACATTCTCCCATCCAGTCATCCAAGCTATGCTTAAACAGTGTCAAAGAGGGACTTCGATGTGAACTGGCAGCCTATTCCATAGGAGTGGCAGCCTCTGAGAGACATATCTGTTTCTCCAGCAGGTCCTATTTATGTCACAGGCTAGGATAAGTTCCCTGAGCAGGTGACCCTTGTCCCATTTGACTTGCAGATGTGTAGCATTTCCATTAGGTTTGGATCCAAGATTGCTCTGTATGCCAGGCACAAGTCTCCTCTAAGTAGTCTGTGTGCTACTGAGTACAGTGACAATGACTTTAGTCTGTCATTGTACGACATGCTGGAGACCCTGAATTTTCATGGTTAGAAATCTCCGAGGTCTGTCAAGTTACTGCAGGTGCCTGGTAAGATGTATAACAAAGGGAGCATTGTATTTAATTACCGGCCTGATGAGGGTTGAGTGCAAGGGTGTTATGATCTCTTTCTCTCTTGAGGCAATGGCTTTGCTAATGAGGTGTACAATATAGAATGCCTTCCTTACCACATTAGACGCATAGTGGTCAAAGTTTAGGCTACAGTCAACTTGTGTTTCCAAGTCTCTTACTGCAGAGTTTTTGCTTAGGGTATTATTATTTATTTGGTAGTCTGCAGGGATATTGTTTTTACAGAAGAGGTTTAGGATGCATTTTTTTAGCAGTGAGTTTGAGACTATAGCTGTGGTACCAATCATTGCTTTGTGTAAGTCCCACTTGAAGTATATTGACATTGTTTGGGGATTCAGTGATTGCACCTAATTTGTAGGCGTCAGAAAACGTAGTCAGCCACAGCCCCTCTATTTTGGCCTGAGCTTCTGAGAAGTATATTCCAAATAATATGAGGCCCAGCAGTGACCCACTGTGGAACTCCACTGCTGACATGTTTGCTGACAGAGGTGAAGTCCTCAACTTAGATGGAGTGTGATCTGTTGGTGAGCCAGTTAGCAACCCACTTGTCAAAATAATGGTTGATATTCAACTGGGAGAGTTTATCAGTGATGCCTGAATGTGGGATTGTGTCGAAGGCCTTTGCTAAGTCAAGGTAAGCTGTTTTGCAGAGATTTGCCTTCATATATGCTTCTGGTGACATTTTTGAAGACATCCATCGGGTTTAACAGGCGTGCCCTGCCTTTGACAAAGCCAGGCTGTGTCGGATCAAGGGTATGGATGTCACCTATATCCTTATTTATAAGATTTGCTGTGATTCGTTCCAAGGGCTTACAGGTATACTGGTTTAGCTTATGGGTCTGTAGTTCCCAGGGTCTGTTGCTTTGCCTACTTTATGAAAGGGGGTGACTGTTGCTGGTTTCCATTCAGCAGGGACAAAACCAGTACTCTAGCTGTGATTAAAGAGAGTACCTAATGGAGTTGATAGCTAATTTTTTAGACTATTTGAAACGCAAACTGGGATGCCATCTGATCCCATAGAGGCTGTGTTTTTGTCCTTAGAGAGAGAGCGTTTATGACGTACTGTTTGGAGATTCAAGGAGGGGGACATTCGGGGTGAAATTTTCACCAAACCTGTCAACTAATAGGTTAGCTATTTTTGCAGGATCAGTGTGTGTGTTGCCATCCACAGCTAGTTCAGCACACAACTGGGTTCCTACCTTTTAGGTTATGGACATAGTTGAAAAATGCCTTATAGTTATCCATAGCTATGGTTGATAATTTTTTTCGAGGTTGCTCATAGAGGATTTTACAAATTGCCTCATTTGTTTGTTCACGCAGAGGAGGATGTGTTTCCTGTGCTTGTACTTTATCTCTTTTTAATCTTAGCAACTTCTTCCTCTTGTTGTATAACTTGTGCATGCTAGATGTCCACCAGGGAAGCTTGCTTTTTTCTTGAGGATCTTGTTTTGATCCTATTAGGTAAAGCTGGGTCAATATGTTTGTATAAGTGTTCATACAGGGCATTTGTCTATACCTTAGTATAGTTGTCAATGTCAACTGTGGGAGCAGCAGATTGGAAGTTATTTATGCCTTCCCTTAAGAGGGTATACTTAGCTTTGGTGAAGTTGTGTAGCTTGATTTCACCCAACAGTGGTTCCGGTGTTAACAGCTACTTCAAATGTGACTGATTTATGATCAGATTTATCCAGTGAGGATCCCATACTTGTGGTGGTGCGGTCACCCATGTTGGTGAAGACCAGGTCGAGAATATTTGAACCCCTTGTAGGGTTGCGTACTATTTGTTCCAGGGCATTAGTGTTAAAAAGTCCAGGAACCTTTGTGCGAGCATGTTGGTACTTGAGTACGTTTCCCAGTCAATGGAATGTTTGTTAAAATCGCCCATGACTAGAGTGTTTGGCGGTAATTTGATTGACTCAAGTAGGCCCAAATAAGCAGCATCAATATCTAGGTTCATTGAAGGAGGTCTGTAGCTAAAGATGACTTCAAGCGGGGTCTTACCACAGTTAGTGGAACATGGAGTAACTCTGTGGAGTTTTCCTGTCTAACCATTCTAAAGTTGTATTTATGTTTGATAAAGATAGTCCTCCTCCTTTGGTTTTCACATGAACATTTTGCGGTCTGAAAAGTATGGAAGGCATTGTTGCCTTGCAAGGCTGGGGTACTCTCTGCGGCCCTGAACCAAGTTTCTGTGACTGCACAGACATGCTTACAGAGAGTGCAGTTTCTGATTTAAACTCCTAGCATTTAGCAGCGTACCCCATAATTAATTTGGGAGTGATATTTTCATAGCAGCGTACCCCGTAATTAATTTGCGAGTGATATTTTCATGTCAGAAATTTTGTTCTTGTCTAAAAAAGGCTCTGTGGGGAGGGAGGTACCTTAGCCAGTAACTAAAAGCCTAGAAGGGACAGGTGAAGACCATCTCAGGCAAAGCAGTGTGGTTTTACCAGCCATGTCATCCCAGGTTGACAGGAACTGGATCCCTCAGAATGACACGAGAAACTAGGCCAGTTGTTGAAGTCAGTCATTTTTTGTTTATATTGTGGTATCATCCTAGGTGAGTGTAAGGCTAGGGACTTACCTGCCTGGGACACACATTCATAGAGCTCAATCATGTTTCCCTTCACATAGTTCAGTGAGGTACGTCTCAAGTCATTCACACCTACATGAAGTTTGACGGAGTTATAAAGGTACTTGCTGTTGAGAGACTTGAGAGTATGTTTGATCTGACAGATCCTGGCACCCAGTAGACAGCTGACCATAACCTTCTCTTGTACAGCCTAGTGAGTGGGACATTTGTGTCTCTCACAGTGGAGTTACCTGTGACTAAAAAATTTGGATTAGGTGTGCTTTGCCTTGTGGGCTTATTTGGTGAGACACTGGTGCTTGTGTTTTTGTGTGTATTGAGTGCTGTAGGTGCTGTATTAGGTGTAGCATGTTTGTGTTTGGAAGTTCTCTGGTGTTTAGGTAGGTTTCTGGTGAGTACCTCCGTGTATGATGGTTTGTGTTTAGTGCATGGTTTGTTTAGGAGGTGTATTATGTGAGCTGACAACCTGTTCAGTGTTACTGCTCTGTGCACGCAAGAGCAAGGATTCCAGATTCTTAGTGTAAATGCATCTCTCACAAGATGTTCATCGTGCATACAGCTGCAGTCATAACAGATGGGTTATCTTGCTGTCAGGCGGGTCCTCGGTCGGCCGAATTCCAAAGTCTAGGTCCAGTGTCGGTTGTCGTCGCTTCTTCCCTGATGTCAGTGCGGCAGGGGTATAAAAGAGGCAGCCGACGCCATTTTCTTCAGTCTTTCTTGCCACGCGGTGCCCGAAGCATAAGCAGTTCGAAAGTGCCGGTCGGCCAGCTCCTGAGATTTATGAAAGTATTTCAGCCGAAGTCTTCTTGAAAGCTAAGTACCCCGTTGGGGAAACTTTTCTTGCCTCAGACCGATGTCAGACAAAGTTAATAATTGCATTTCATGTGGGAAGCAAATACCGCATAAGGATTTCCACTCTTTCTGTATACCTTGCTTAGGCCCAGACCACGACGTCTCGGCCTGCCGTTTTTCTGCTAGATTCAATAAGCGTACTATTAAGCGTCGGGCGGAGTTCACCCTTCACTTTTTTGGCAAAAAATTTAATTATGTCGTTGGATACTCCGACTCCAGTTTTGAGCAAAAAACGCAAAGATAAGGACCGACATACGAGGTCCGCGCCACCTACTGAAACCACACTAAGGCCGACTACCGGTTCTCCGGTACTCAGCGAGGCGCCTACGCAGCCCCTGAGTACCGATGACAATGCATTACCGGTGTCTTCAGTACCAGAGGTCGCAGGCTCCTCTGCCCCCATTCCTACTACAGACTCCGACGCCACTCCTGGCGGGGAAACTCAGAATTTAGACAGGCCTGCCATTTCTCAAGGGGTCTTCAGGCCTTCCTCCTTCTCTATTAAAGCCTTCACTAAATCTAAAGCAGCCATGAAAACCAAAAAACAGGTTCCTCAGACCCCCTCTGAAGGCACCATGCCTAAAAAACAGATGCTTAAAATGGCTGAGGATTTGATTACTCTTATCAGGGTTCTCAACCCCTCTGACAAAAGGCCCAGACTAGAGGAAGACTACCCTTCCTCAGATCAAGCTTCTATTACCTCAGAACTATCTGAGGACCAGGATTATGCCTATTCTCCTTTCGAAGACTCTGATGCAGAGGAGTCTATTCCCTCGGTCTCCCCTCCTGAGGACTTCTCTTTTGGGGAAACCCTGCATACACTGAGGGAACACTTTCACTGGGAAGGCCAAGATTACTCAGATTCCAAGAAAAGGCTCAGGGAATTTCTTCTGCTCCCCCAGCATAGGCCTCTGGCTATCCCTCCTGTTTTAGATATATTGGATGATGTGTACACAGAAGCCAGCCTTAATCCAGATTCTTTGCCTCCAGCTCCTGTTAAACCAGACAGGTATTACCGGGTTCCTGATTCTCACCAGTTCCTATATAAAAGCCATACTGCTGACCCAGAAACTGTTTCACAGGGCTCCAAGGGAATTAAGGCCTCTACTGCTAAAAACCCATTACCTTCAGAGAGAGATTCCAGAGCTTTAGAAAGTTGGGGGAAAAAGGTGTACACCTCGGCCACTTTAACCATGAGGGCATTAAACTGTCAGTTCCATATGTTAAAGTATCAACAGTTTTTGATATCTCAGCTGAAAAGCAAGATGACGCAATCAGACCAACCAGATTTAAAAGAGTTGCAGGATTTGTTACATGGTGCAGAGCAAGTGGGTAAACATACCTTGCAGTGTGGTTTTGATGCTTTAGAGGCCTCATGTAGAGCTGCTGTTACAGGTTATGTTATATGTAGGCATGCTTGGCTCAAAGAGCAAACCTTACCGGATCATGTCAAAGCTAAATTATTAGATGCACTTCTTCAAAAAGTTGTATTGTTTGGTGTTAAAGCTGAGGAGGTGCTAAAGAAAATGGAGGAAAAAGCGAAATCAATGCAAACAGTGAAAGATTTCCTGCAGGTACAGCCTCCACGTTTCAGCAGAAATTGGCCTTCAAAAAATTGGTCCTTTCCAGCCACGGGCAGACCTCAAAGGGGCAGATACAGGCGCCCAAGGGGTAGAGGGCAACCTCAAGGATCTTTCAGAGCCAGACAGTGGCAAGCACCTACCCCAAGAGGTGGAGAAGATAGATCACAGTCTTTTAGAAAACGGACACAGTGACTTCCCCCTATACCTGCCAAGCAAAGCTTTAATGGCAGCACCTTTGGGCGGAAAACTGGCATTATTCTCAAAAAATTGGCATATTGTTACAAAAGACAAATGGATTCTGTACATTATAGACAGAGGCTACAGGTTCCACTTTCACACCCTTCCAAAAATGAGAGGCATGCCAAACCTGCCACAACATCAAAGGGCAGAGGCACAAAAACAAGTTTCAGCTCTCATGGACATGAAAGCAATTCAAGGGGTACCTGCAAAAGAACAAGGTCAAGGGTTTTATTCCAGACTATTCCTGGTACCAAGGAAAGGCAAAGATTGGAGACCTATCTTAGACCTATCCATCCTAAACACATATCTACAGGTGCCAAAATTCAAGATGCTCACATTACAGCAGCTTCTTCCCATGCTGGGCAAGGAGTCTTGGCTGGTAACATTGGACCTCAAGGAGGCATACCTGCATGTCCCTATCAGACAAGATTGCAGAAGATACCTCAGATTTCTTGCAGGTTCAACCCATTGTCAATTCTCTGCATTGCCCTTTGGCTTATCTACTGCGCCCAGAGTATTTACGAAATGCCTGGCATCAGTAATCGCCTTCTGCAGACTACAAGGGATACAAATCTACCCGTATCTGGACGACTGCCTGATCCAGGCGGACAGCAAGGACATACTACTGCAGCACCTGGCATTTGTAATAAAACTGTTGAACTTCCTGGGATACACAGTCAGCAAAAAGAAATCAAAACTAACACCCTCTCAACAAATAATTTTCCTGGGTGCCAGCTTGGATACAACCACCCAGATGGGCCTACCTCACGTCAGAAAAGCAAGGGCAACTGTCTCAATACTTCTAAAAAATGGCAACTTACACCAGGCTAACTGCAAGGAAAATCCTGCAGGCTCTGGGATTCATGGCATCTTGCATCCTACTAATCCCATGTGCAAAGCTGCATATGAGGAAACTTCAATGGTAACTGAAAAATGTATGGTCTCAACACAGCCACAGCTTGGAAACAGTTATACCACTCATTCCATGCCTTCAAAAGGAATTTTTGTGGTGGACTCAAGCTTTCCAAAGAAACACAGGTCTTCCGTTCTGTGTACCTCAAGCAACTCAAATCACTACAGACGCCTCAGACTACACCTGGGGAGCGCACATGACAGATCAGTGCATTCAGGGAAAATGGACCCGAAAAGAGAAGCACCTTCACATCAACCAAAAGGAAATGCTAGCCGTACAAAAGGCTATTTTGACCTTCAAAGACCTACTGCATCCAGGTCAGCTATTGATAAGGACAGACAATACCACAGTAATGTGGTACATAAACAAACAGGGGGGAGCTCATTCATACCCCCTGTGCAGGCAAGCCATGACCCTATGGAACACAGCACTGGAACTGCAAATTCAACTACAGGCACAATTCCTGCCAAGGAAGGAAAACACACTGGCAGACAACCTAAGCATAAATATGACAGATCCACACAAATGGAAGTTGCATCCTCAAGTTTTCACAAAGATAACTCAGGCATGGGGACAGCCAGACATAGATCTCTTTGCTACCCACAGAAATTGCCAGTTGAAAAAATTTTGTTCAAGGACCTACCATCCACAGGCCTGGAAAGTGGATGCACTTTCCTTCAATTGGGCAACCTTGACAGTCTATGCCTTCCCACCTCTTCCTCTGCTGCCCAAAGTTCTATTAAAAGCTAGAGCAGAGAGGCCGAAAATGATTCTCATTGCTCCAGACTGGCCAAGACAACACTGGTATCCACTCCTGAAGAGCCTGACACATTCCCCACCATGAATCCTACCTCTAGTCCCTCTTCTGCTGTCCCAGCACAACTACAAAACCATTCACAGCAATCTCAAAACTCTAAATCTAGCCGCATGGAGAATTCCTTGATTTCTCAACAGTTTCTCTTCTCCAAGGAGGTGCAGGATGTCATCTTGGAGGCCAGAAGACCTTCTACTAGAAAGGCCTACTCCGCCAAATGGAAACGATTTTGTGCCTGGAATCAAGAAAAGGGACAGAATCCTTGGGCAATAAATATACCTCAAATTTTATAGTACCTAGCTGAGATGTTAAACAATGGACTTTTCTCCTCCTCCATCAAGATCCACGCTTCAGCCATTTCTGCACATTACAACACAGATCCTCCTTTATTCTCTCACCCTCTCTTAAGGCAGTTCCTCAGAGGGGCTAAGAATATAAAACCCCCAAGGAAACCACCAGTCCCTGCTTGGGACCTCAACTTCATATTGGAAAAGCTGACCCTTCCTCCCTTCGAGCCAGCTTCTTCATCAGAGTTACAGTACTTGTCATGGAAAACAGCCTTTCTTCTGGCTATCACTTCAGCACGCAAGGTTTCGGAGCTACAGGCCCTCATGGCTGTGCAACCATTCATCATTTTCCATCAGGACAGAGTTTCCTTACAAACCAACCCTACCTTTATGCCAAAGGTAGTATCCAGTGTAGCTTTGAATCAGACTATCCACTTACCTACCTTCTATCCTAATCCACAAAACAAAGGGGAAAGACTATTACATTCCTTGGACATTCACAGACAACGTTGTTACTATTTGGACAGAACAAAGCCATTCAGAAAATCTGAGCAACTCTTTGTGTCCTATGCTGCAGGTGCTCAGGGAAAGGCGATTTCCAAACAGACAATTTCAAAATGGATAGCCTACTGCATACACTTTTGTTACTCATTTCTTGGAAAAACTGTGCCTGCATACATCAGATCCCACTCCACCAGAGCCACAGCTACCTCTGCAGCCTTCCTCAGGGGGGTCCCTACCAAGGACATTTTGGAAGCAGCCACCTGGAGTTCAGTGCACACTTTCTCCAAGCACTATCACCTCCCGCTATACTCAAACTCTAGAGCGGGCTTTGCCACAGCAGTCCTGCAGGACATCCTAGCCCCTCCTAGTTCCACTTAGTGCCTACCACCCTTACTTAGCTTTGGGATTCTACCCATCTGTTATGACTGCAGCTGTATGCACGATGAACATAGTACAGTTTTGTACCTACCATAAATGTAGATGTTCGAGTGCTCATACAGCTGCAGTCCAGGTTTCCCTCCCTCCATCCCCTCTTAGGACAGGTCTTATGACAAACACTTTTCATATAACCTTTTTGGGGTATTCTTTTATGGTGTATTTGCTTGCAACTACTGTTTTTGATTTATCAACATTGCATTTTTGCATATAACATTATGTTTGCCTTCCTTCTGGGGGCACCTGACATCTGGGGCAAGAAAAACTGAAGAAAATGGCGTTGGCTGCCTCTTT